>NC_079415.1:28122902-28147902 GCF_026213295.1 Gadus chalcogrammus | reverse complement strand
GGCACACCTGGCCACGCCCTCCCTGGACCGCCGGCACTCCCAGTCCTCAGCCCCCAGCTCTGGGAACACACACACACGCACAACATGAGATACTGTGTGTTTGTGTGTGTGTGTGTGTGTGTGTGTGTGTGTGTGTGTGTGTGTGTGTGTTACTGGAGATGAAGGTTAACATCCATCTTCTGCTTATATGAGAGCTCATCTGTTCAGAATGAATCGTGGCCCATAAAAAATAAACTATCTAAATAAACAACAACAATCCATCTTGTTTCTGAAGTGTAGCGACTGAGGCAGAGGCTTATTTGATGAATGGTATGTACTCGCATGATTGGGTTGTAACTTCATGGGTCACACACATGCACACACACACACATGAATACACACACACGCACACAAACAGACACACAAACACACACAACCACCCAGCTGTGTTGATTAAGGGAATCAATTCTTATGAAATTATGGCATGCTGCCCTCAAATCCACACACACACACACACGCACACGCACACGTACACGCACACCCACACACACACACACACACACACAGACACACACACACACACACACACACACACACACACACACACACACACACACACACACACACGCTCAGACACAGAGGGTCGATTCAGGTGAATTTCTGCTCGAGTCCCACTATGTTTTTTATCAATCAGCTTACTGTAAAGTGTTGAATGGGACTCGTGCAAATTTGCGTACAGATTTTTATTCCTAGTGTGTAGTCTTTATATCATACAACATTAACATCCACTATAGAAAGAGTTTCTTACCAGAAAAATATCTTATTTCTTTCACTTTTACATATACAGTGCATGTAAAAAAACAATGGCTCCACCGAGCCAGGGATAAGTATATATCAAGATGTAGGCTGTGTAAGATAAAGAGAAGTCTTACGTTTAATCGCCCACACAACACACTTTATAAAGTACTTCACCAGAGACAACATAATTGCACCCCTTGTCTCTTTTGAATCCTTCGCCTTGACCCTGGACTCTGATTCTAATCTTATGCTTTCCATTTTATGACTGAGTAGGCTTTCCCTTCTCATAACTCCTCATTCATGTTTGGATTTTTTAATAGACCTGACATTCTGCTTCTGGGGCTAATGGAGGCTTTCTGGGTGCTTATTTTTTTCTCTATTCCCAAATTAACCTAACAAAGTTAACGAGCCTTTTGTCTGGGAACTCCAGAGGACGTTTGTGGCTCGTGACTCATTGGCTGCCAAGAGCCAGCCAATGAGAACGATCCTGTCAGCGGGGCGACACAGTGAAATGTCAGGTTAATTTATACAGAGACAGTGGTTTGATAGAGCATCAACACGCCTTTGATTTGAATAAAAGAACGGTACTCTTTCTCGGTTGTACTGAAATAGATGCTTCCTCAAGGCGGATATGATACAACACTTGTTTTTGCGCATGCCTTAATGTCACCTCATTCCTTTTTTTATCCACAATCAAAAAATAACTAACAGCGAAGAATCATCCAACCTATTGAAGTAAACACAGGTGGATGTGTTCTATTTCTTAACCAATCAAAAGATTATCTCACCTTTGTAGGGCGGGATCTGCAGGCCGTCACTCGCCTGGGCGTCCGCGCCCTCGCCCAGCCCGTGGCCGAGGGCGTGGTCCCGGACGTTGGGGTACCCGGCCACCCCGGAGCACAGGGGCCTCTGCTCCTCCTCCTCCACCCTCCCCTCCTCGTCCTCCTCCGTCTCCTCCTCCTCTCCCTCCTCATTGGACGGCTTCTCCCGCCGCTGTCTCACCGTGGGGGCGGGAGAGGGCGGGGCTCCGCGGGCCGCCGCCGCCGCCATGAGCTCCTTCTCACGCCTGGCCTCGCAGAGAGCCCGGCCCAGCTCGTGGTTTTGGCGCACTGGTGGGAGAAGGACTGGTTTTATTGACTGGTTTTGTTGGTCTCCATGTAGTTGCTTCGAGAGGATAGTTCTGACAAATTTAGATAGTTTAGAAAGCTTGTTCTGACTAACAAACCTAGATTCGTTTTTGGCAGACTCAGCTAGCTAAGTATGTTTAGTTACGGAAAGCTATGCTAGCTGAGTTTGTTAGCTGTGAGCTAACAAACTGTAAGCTAACCTAGGCGAAAAAGTATCTATTTAAAATATGTATAGGTCCGTATCAATTGTATAGGTATGTTGTAGAGAATGTATAGTTATGTATGTAGAATATGTATAGGTGTGTATTTGGAGTATAGGTATGTATTCAGAGCATATGTATGTTTGTATAGCAGAGGCGTGTATTTATAGTATGTATCAATACATACAGAGAGTAAGCAAACCTGTGTATCTAGTTTCATGTATATGAAGTTGTGTTTGTGAAAGACGCACGCACACAAAGTACGGTGCGTCCTGGTGTATCGCACAGAACCAGCATCTCTCATCTCTCTGCTCCACCTCTATCCTGTTTCTCCTCATCTCTTACAGGCACACACTGACGCTGCCTTACCAGCACTCGTTACCATGGCGACCAATTAGATCTGCCTGATTGTTGTGCGTGAATAAGTGTGTGTGTGTGTGTGTGCGTGTGTTTGTGTGTGTGTGTGTGTGTGTGTGGAAAAAGAGAGCGAGGGACAGAGAGGACAGATAGACAGACAGACAGAGAGAGAGAGAGAGAGAGAGAGAGAGAGAGAGAGAGAGAGAGAGAGAGAGAGAGAGAGAGAGAGAGAGAGAGAGAGAGAGAGAGAGAGAGAGAGAGAGAGAGAGAGCGAGAGACGGTGAGAGTGAGAGACGAGGTCGGCTGACTCTCTCGCAACTCCAATTACAAAAGTCGATTGCTACTCAGGATCGACATACAGGATACACGCTGCCGCCCTGGTGGCTGGCGGGGGTCCGGGGGGGTCGGACATACGCCAGAGTGTGATTCATGGACGTAATGTCTCACCGACTATAAAGAGTCTCTGAAGCCATTATCCTGTGATGTCTGTGAACCTTTGAGGTGATGGAAGGGGATTTGATGTGGCGTAACCAAGGGTGATGTGTAATTAAAGGGGGCGTGTCATGTGACTGAGTTTAAGGTAGTGTGGTGGCCTGTTACTTAAGGGGATGTCATTAAGGGTAATGTGATGTAATATAACTCGTGGGATTTCATTAAAGCTAATGTGATGTAATGTAACTTAGCGGGATGGCGTCGCCGCTAATGGTTTTCGATGCACGTTTGCATGTTGCAATTAAAGGCACTGTGATGTAATGTCAATTAGCGGGATGTCACAAACGGTATAGCGATGGTACTTAGCGATGTGATTAAAGGTACTTTGTTTTTATTTAACTTACGATGAGAGCATTAAAGGTGCTTTAACAACTTTGTTGTTATTTACCTTACAGTGAGATAATTAAAGGTACGATGTCGATATTTACCAAACAGTGAGGTAATTAAAGGTACGTTGTTGTTGTTATTTACCTCATGGTGAGGTAATTAAAGGTACTTTGTTGTTACTTAACTTATGCTGAGAGAATTAAAGGTACTTTAACAACTTTGCTGTTGTTTACCTCACGGTGAGATAATTAAAGGTACGTTGTCGATATTTACCAAACGGTGAGGTAATTATGGTACGTTGTTGTTATTTAACTCATGGTGAGGTAATTAAAGGTACTTTGTAATTATTCACCTAACGGTGTTTTAAGTAAAGGTAAGTTGTTGTTGATTTAATTAAAGGTACTTGGCGATGTAATACGTGCAGCTCATCGTGTCTGAATCTCACCTGTGGAGGATTTTCTCCGGCAGGACAAAGGTCGTCGACCCTGGGTGACGTCTCCGTCATCGGACTCGCAGGCCTGCGGGTCGTTTGTCAGGGACAGACAGACAGACAGACAGACAGGAGAAACAAGAGCAGCATGAGCAACACGTCACCCGAAGCTAACCCCGCGCGGAGTCTTAGCTCGGGTCACACGGAACACGGACAGGAACAAATGGTGGTGCCGCAGAGCCAAAAGGAGGGGAGGATACACACAGTTTATCTGACGTAGAAGGCCGCATATCCGATGGCCTACACGCACTCACTCACACACTCATACAGAGACCAACACACACACACACACACACACACACACACACACACACACACACACACAGAGACACACACACACACACAGAGACACACACACACACAGAGACACACACACACACACACACACACACACACAGACAGACAGACAGACAGACAGACAGACAGACAGACAGACAGACAGACAGACAGACAGACAGACAGACAGACAGACAGACAGACAGACAGACAGACAGACACACACACACACACACACACCCATACGCGGCTACGCACAGACTGTATGCAAACTTCCCACAATGTAGAACACCGTCGGTTTCACACACCCTTCCATCAGCCGAGCCCCGGATAGCGAGCTTTAGGCACCATAGACAGACATAAATAAACACGTGTCTCATTCCAAAGGCCAGACTTCAGCCTTTCAGTTCCGCCCAATTGATCCAGAACACAGCGTGTCCACCCCCGCCGTATTAGCATTATAAATGACCGCCAAACCCTCATTACGAGGATAAAGCCCACTTCTCCCTCATTCCTCCCGTCTGCCATCACGTAGCAGATTGGGGAAAACGCACCTTGCAGAAGTGCATAGATTGAATCAGAAAAAACGGACAACATCTGCTTTTTAGGAAAAGCCATTAGGCAGCAGAAATCCAACTGCCATATTGATCAAACTAGCAAGGCAGCAAACATACCATCGATTAAGTCTGTGGTTCCTGTCAGTTATCATTGCGGTCTTATACCCAATTCCTCAATTATTTTTCTCTAGTTTTCCCGAACCATCCCCAATTGTTGGAGCGGTTTCGAAGACTTGCAACCATGGTGATTTGGTGAGAGTTTCAATCAAAGTGTCATGTTAATTTATAAATCACTCCTTTGTCTTGATTCTTCTACGCAAATCCCAGCTCTTCTTTTGATGGTGAAATACACTTTGTGCACGGTGCCTTGGGAGAGCCCGGCTACACAAGCGGCTGGGATACATGTTTGAATATCACACGTGTCAACTCCGTGACACACCCGCCCACCCGTTCCCCAACAGACAAACAAAGCAGACTGCCGCGGCGACGAACCCCCGGCGACCCCGACGCCCTCACCTTGCCGCTGTCGTCACGCAGGTCAAAGGTTAGCTCCAGGTTGGCGAAGAAGTGGTCGGCGAACTCGGGGTACATGTCCAGCACCTCAAGGATCTCCTCACGCTGGATGGTGTGGATGTCGCAGTAGCTGAGGGCACGTACGTCCGCGTTGGACTTGCCCGGCTTGGAGTACAGGTGGATCATTTCGCCGAAGATGTCGTTCTTGCCTTGAGGGCCGGGGGGAACACATGAACACACACGGGGGTCACATGGAGGAAAGAGAACAGGGCAGGGGACGGTGAATATACAGTAAATCGTAGGCCAGGAGAAGAGATCCAAGGAAGGAAAGGGGAAGGGGTGGAGTTATGAACACATTGGAGGCAGGGAGTACGGATTATAGGAAGGAAGGTAGGAAGGAAGGAAGGAAGGAAGGAAGGAAGGAAGGAAGGAAGGAAGGAAGGAAGGGAGGAAGGAAGGAAGGAAGGAAGGAAGGAAGGAAGGAAGGAAGGAAGGAAGGAAGGAAGACATGTAAGAGTGATACATTGAAGGGAGGCAGGAAGTAGAGATAAAAGGAAGGAAGGAGGAATGGATGGAGATTAATTATAAATATATTAGAGGAAGGATGAAGGGGAAGTAAGGAAGAGTGGAAACAGACGGGAGACAGGAAGTACAGCAGGAAGAAAGGAAGGAAGGGAGGGGGTTAAGATAAGAGAGAGGCAGAAATGATAAAGGGGACCAAGGACAGAAAATAGGTGGGATTCAAGAAGAGGGAAGGAAAGAAAAGAATAAACAAGGGTACAATCAATGTGGGTGAAAACATCTACAGTGCGGATTCAAAGCCCCAGCACACCCTAAAGAAGCAGCCATAGCAGCAACCATCCACTAGTATTTCAACGGGCCATCCAAACCTCCGGCCTGCAATGGGATTCATTGCTTTCTAGTGGGTCCTCATTAAACATGCATGACCTGCTCCCCTCGCAATCAATGCCCAATCCAATCCATCCCCACCAATGCACATGAGAGACGACCAATCGCAGTGCTTGCTTTGGTATGAGTCATCACAGGACGTTGTTTGTCGGATCTGGGTTATGTTTTAAACTAGACGTGAAGCATAGGAGTCCTTTATTCTTTAAAAAAGAGCGAGGGGGGGGGGGGGGGGGGGGGGGGGCAAAGGTAAGTGGCATGGTTTGATGAATACATTGAGATGTTATTCATAAACTTTGGTTTCTGCGATTGATCGACAATGTTTCGGCCATTAACTTGGAGAACCCCTCGCAACCATCCCACCTCAAACTCCCTCTCTCTGGGATTTTTCTATGCAGGGGTTATGAGATCCTGTAGCCTACTGGATCCTTGCGGCATGCATCATGCATGATGACCCTATCAACCAGCGCCACACCGCCGTTATGGAAATAGGTTAGGAGTTTGGGAATGTGCTGGGCTCAGATTTTCTATTTGTATATGCTGCTGCAGTGTCATTGGTTGACTGCTCCTCCCTGATTGGTCTAGGTTAACCACATGAGCACGGATCAAATACAAAATAACAGAACATGGCGGGGGTGGGGGTGGGGGGGGATTTGGGGGGGGATTTGGGTCAGGGTCGGGGAGAGGTCACCATGGGGTCGAAGGAGGCGAGGTTAAGGGTCAGAACAAAGAGACAAGAGTAGGAGATGAAAGAGGAAGGTAGTGTTAAAAAGAGCATCAGAGAGGTTGCAAAATAAAGGGAGAGCCAGAAACATGATCTAAGAGAGAAAGGATGAGACAGCATCAACCATTAGTGTATGCGTGCCAAAGAGAGAGAGAGACAGATAGAGAGAGAGAGAGAGAGAGAGAGAGGGAGAAAATTAAGTCAACAAATTAAGTAGAAGAGGCGGTGATAAGGGATTGCGAGAGACGGTCAGAATGGAGTGAAAAAATAGAGAGAGAGAGAGAAAGGAAGAAAGAAAGAGAGAGGGAGCAGGGGAGTTTTTGTTCTTCTTTGATTACATGTGGAAGCCACCGGGCCAGCAGTGCCGGCTGACTCCTGGACCTCTGTCACCGGGCACTCCCCGGGCCGGCAATTAAAGCTACATTCCACCCTGGGTATCCTCTAACAGTGGAAAAAGTGGCCAAGGATTTAAATAACACGTCCAGTGCCTCTCCCTTCCTCACAACCCTAAATGAACGCAGCGCTTCTCAGTGTAGCATGAACAGCTACAGTGGAAAGAGACGTTTGCGTTCCCAGCTAGCGAGCCTAACTAGCGTAGCCCGTTGGTTTTCCCTCTGAATGCACTGCTGAGTCTCGATATCCTTGTTTCCCGTTTTACATCGTTATAAGATCCGGGCTTCCTTTTTATTTAGACTATTAGCGAACGTAACCACTAGCTGCACCACAACCACAGCCATGTGTGCTATACCACCCTGTTTATGAAAATATGCTACTATAATACAATATTTTGAGGCAGTATACCGTTGATAGTAACAAATATTGAATTCTATATCAATATTCAAGTATTGTATTAATTGTATTGTGTCGATATTATTTACAGAACGTTTTTCTAGGCACTCAGAGCACTTTCATTGTTGAAGACAATTGTTGTTGTTTTATTGTAAGAATGCTAAGTTAAAATATAACAGTAAGCTAAAATATAACAGTGCAGTGTTTTGTAAAAGGCGTTGTTTTGAGCTCTTAACTCTGGTAAAGGTTGCCCAGGCTCTAGGGAGCGTGGCTGTGCTTTCTCCAACGCTTTCCCCGGGGGTTCAGATCAGAGGAAACACTGTACGCCTCCCTCCCTCCTGTGTCTTTATTAACACACACACACATACACATGCACGCACGCACACATCACACACACACACACCCTAGCTTTGCTTTGTCTTTCTCCCCCTACTGGTCTCGCACTCTCTCTCTCTCTCTCTCTCTCTCTCTCTCTCTCTCTCTCTCTCTCGCTCTCTCTCTCTCCTCTCCCTACATTCTCTCCCTGTCACGCCCCCTCTCGCTCTCTCTCTGTCATCCTCCCGACCCACCTCCAACCCTCCCCTCTCTCACCCTCCCCTCTCTCTCTCTCTCCCTCTCTCTACCCTCCTCTCCCCTCTCCTCTCTCTCTCTCTCCCTCCCTCTCTCTCTCTCTCCCTCTCTTTCTCTCTACCCTCCTCTCCCCTCTCCTCTCTCTCTCTCCCTCCCTCTCTCTCTCTCTCCCTCCCTCTCTCTCTCTCTCTCCCTCTCTCTCTCTCTACCCTCCTCTCCCCTCTCTCTCTGACATCCTCTCTCTCTTCCTATTCCTCTCCCCTCTTTCTTTCCATCCTTCCCTCCCCTCCCTTCCTCTCTCCCTCCCTTTCCCTCCTCTCCATTCTCCCTCCCCGCCTCTTTCCCTCCCCTCCCCGCCTCTCTCCCTCTCATCCTCTCCTCTCTCCTCCCCTCCACTCTCCTCTCTCCATCCCCTCCCCTCCCCTCCCCTCCCTCCTCTCCCCCCCCCCTCCATCTGTACACGTTACAATAGCCTTTGATGGGCGCCGTCTGAGCCAGCGCCAAATGGACCTCAGCTGCCAACAGCGAACCCGCTATGTGACAGCCAATCGGACCAGCAAGCCCCCCTCCCGCCCTCTCTCTCTCCCCCCCACCCTCTCCGTCTCCCTCTCTCTCTCCCCCCACCCTCTATCTCTCTCTCCCATTGTCCCTCTATCTCTCTCCCACTCTCTCCCCCTCCCTCGCTCCCACCCCAAGTCTCTCTCTCTCCCACCCTCTCTCTCACCCTCTCAGTCTCTCTCTCTCTATCTCTCTCTCCCTCTCAGCCTCTCTCTCTCTCTCTCTCTCTCTCTCTCTCTCTCTCTCTCCCACCCTCTCTCTCAGTCTCTCTCTCTCTCTCTCTCTCTGTCTCTCTCTCTCGCTCTCTCTCTCTCTCTCTCCTCAGCCCACCTGCTTCAACCCTAATGAAGGGTGGAGGTCAGTGGGTGGGGGCTGACGGAGGAGTCCAGCCGAGTCGAAAGCCGAGTGCAGAGAAACGTCCTAAGGGAAGGGGAGGCCCCTAAATATCACCGGTCAACGTGCAGCCGTGTTGCAGGGGGATACTACCCACTAGTGCAATCATATTATTATTATTAGGTCATTTACCAGTGGCTTCCTCGTTGACCCGAGCTGAAGGGGGAAAAAAATACAGACATGTACTGGTTACAGACCTGCAAGATCGTCGGTGTGTCGGTGACATACTGCAATACCTCAGACACACCACAAGGGGAGGCGGCTGGAGCTCGGACTCACCCAAGATGGCCACCACGATGTCATCCTTGAGGATCTCGATGGAGCCCCGCGACAGGAAGTAGAGGGAGGTGAGCACGTCGCCGCTGTGCACCAGCGTGTCGCTGGGTGGCGCGTGCGTGGTCTTGAAGCGCATGGCCAGCGCCCGCAGGCAGCCCTTGGTGGCGCCCTGGAAGGCCTTGCAGCCCTGCAGGAGGTTCTTGTTCAGATGGAGGCAGATGTCCGCCTGCAGGCACTCGGGGAAGCCCTTCAGGACCTGGGGGAGGGGGGGGCAGGGGAGAGGGGCGGGGCAGGGGGGAGGGAGGGGCCAAGGCAGATCCGATCAGGTGGGAGGTTCGGTTGTGTCGTGGCAGTCATGTTTTATATTTTACACAGCGTTCAAAAACGATAACAAAGGCGGAACAAGCAGCACGTTGCGATGACGCCGATGCTGTTGACGTGTGTGTGTGTGTGTGTGTGTGTGTGTGTGTGTGTGTGTGTGTGTGTGTGTGTGTGTGTGTGTGTGTGTGTGTGTGTGTGTGTGTGTGTGTGTGTGTGTGTATGTGGGTGTCTTGTGGGTGTCCTAGAGGGAGGTGATGCGACGATCAGATCGTTTTTTTTGTCATTTCCTCCAGAGAAATTTGACACAGTTGCCATCTGTGGTTTTTGTTTCCTTCTTCTCAAATTCTTCTTCTGTACTCGTGGAAATACACTGTGCCGTTGCCATGACGATACTTGGTTTGGGCAGCGGGAGGGGCTGGGGGGGGGGGTATTTTTGGCAGTAGGACATGCTGGGACAAGACTGAACATAGAAGACTGAACATTTCACAGCATTGCCATAAACGACGACACAAATCTTAAAAATATACTTTTACTTGGTGTAAAATATGTGATGTTCTGGCGCTCATACAGTGGGTATAAATTTGCTCAGCTAAATAAGATAGAACATATCTTGGCACAAAGAAACACATTTCAATTACTAAGCTAAACTATTCTGCTTTGCATTTTTGGCATCCAAATTAGCCAGGATTTATCCTGGCCCGAGGGACTTACCTCGGAACAGATTAAACCTGCTAGTTCAAGGTATTGCCATCGATACTAAATAAATAATTACAGCATTAGGGCAAAGGTATTTAGAATTCAAAGCTTTTCTTAACAACAGAGGAAGTTAGGGATTAAGTTAAAGTGTACACTTACCCTTGAGGTACAAGAGGTGGAAAACAATTGATGGGACTTAACATAAGATATAATATTATAAGGCGTAAGAGGTGATAGAGAAAATACTTTGAAAAACAGAGAAGACTGGAGGAAAGCTTAAGACTGACGGACACACACACACACACACACACACACACAAAGGCCCACGCTGGAACAACAAAAACACACTTTGGCATCTGCATCTTCCTGTTAGCATGTGGGGATTCAGTTGGCACATGTTTCCTCGCTAGGCTACTACGCTGTCCGATCGGGCTCTGGAAGCCATTTAAAAAATAAATGAAGCAAAAGACTAAAATAACTAAATCCATATAAGATGAGTAAATAATCGAGAGTGCTGTGAAGATTTGGAAAGGAAAGATAGAACGACATTTGGCAAGTGCAGGGGCCTCCACAGACCCTCCCTATAGGGGGGAGGGATCGGAGACGGGGGGAGATGGGTCGGTGGGGGGGATATGTGTTTGGCAGCGGCAGGCGAGACTGCATGCGCCCACATCCACAGGCGTGATTCACTCCCTCTGGTTGTCATCGTGGTGTTGTGTGTATGGGTGTGTGCGTGTGTGTGTGTGTGTGAGAGTGTTTTGAATACACAGATTTCATGCAAAAAACATGCAAGAGAGAGAACGAGAGAGCGAGAGAGAGAGAGAGAGAGAGAGAGAGAGAGAGAGAGAGAGAGAGAGAGAGAGAGAGAGAGAGAGACAGAGACAGAGAGAGAGAGAGAGAGGAAGAAAGGAAGAGAGGAAGAGAGGGAGAGGAGAGAGAGAGAGAGAGAGAGAGAGAGAGAGAGAGAGAGAGAGAGAGAGAGAGAGGAAGAGAGAGCGATAGAGAGAGCGAGAGAGAGAGGAAGAGAGAGAGCGATAGAGAAAGAGAGAGAGAGAGAGAGAGAGAGAGCGATAGAGAGAGAGAGAGAGAGAGAGAGAGAGAGAGAGAGAGAGGGAGAGAGAGAGAGAGAGAGAGAGAGAGAGAGAGGGAGAGGAGAGAGAGCGAGACAGAGGGAAGAGAGAGCAAGATAGAGTCTGGCCTGCATGCACTGGAAGAGAAAGCACACACTGTGTAAAACCCATTGAGCGTCGAGCTAGAGGTAGAAAAACCAAAAGGCTGCAAACAACCAAGGCACTCATTCTACCGGCTAACAACGAAAACTGCCCGACTACCCCCCACTACGACTAGCGTCAAACGGTGCAAGGCTAAGCTAACGTCTACCAGGGTCAACGACCGCACCACACACTACCCATCAGGTCTACACACAGGGTAATTTTATAGAGACATTAGGGCTGTTCACACCAGTACCTCCTGCGCTTACCAGAGTGGTCGACCCATTCCATTTGATACGAGGCAGACATGGAAGAGACAAACTTAGATGAGTATCACAGCACAAGGGGGGGAAAGCCAGAGTCAGAATCAACACAATATTGCAAAACAAAACAGTTTTTTTTCAAGAAGCGACAAAAACGCTAGACAGGCGAGCACAAGACAAACAATCCTTCAAAAAGAAAAGCGGTTTAATTACCCGAATGGATTCTTAAGAAGGGTATTATTTCTTTGTTTAATTATGTCAGCGGGGTACGCAAACTTGGTAAATCCGCTGGATAAAAAATGTAAATCTGGCCAGCAGAAGGGATTAGCGGAGCAGAAGTCATCATGCTGAATCTAAATCCAATCCGATCTGCTGACCTTGGGGGCTTCACAGCTCGTGGGATTGATCATGAGAGCGGTGATTCTATCAATTATAATTTCCTTTTCATTCATATTTGTTTATTCAAACTATGTGTTTATTATATCTATATTTTTTTTACTAAAAGCACACCTCAACATCAATGGACAAATAAAAACCTTAAAATTAAGTAAAAATTCTAAAACAAATTAGCAGCGGTGATTTTTTTAAATACATTTAGATTCGGTACTCTAACTAAACAAAATATTACAATACACAAGAAAGAGTTACAGATTTTTTTTCGCCCCAACCTAAGCCTGTGAGAAAGCAAAAACAAAAAAGACCCAGAAGGATTTCCGGTGGGGCCGCCCCCATGTACCATGTTCATGTCGATGCCGTTGGTGTAGTTCCAGGCGTGCTGGAAGTACTCCTCCAGCCGCTGCCGCAGCGGGTTGGGGATCTGATGGAAGCGGATGAACTCCTTCACCCGCAGCATCTGCAGGTGGTAGCGTGCCGTGCCCGAGTACAGCCGCTGGATGATGGCCGACACGTTCCCGAAGATGCTGGCGTACATCAGGGCTGGTGGAGGGAAGAGGAGGAGGAGGGAGAGAGGGGTGAGTCGCGGTGTTAAAGGGCTCCTTGTGTCTTCTTCTTTTTTGCCTTGTCTCCTGCCGTTTTTCAATTAGAAATAGTGAGTATCTGAACGTTTTTAAACGTGGAAACTCCCCCCGCTAAAATTAGGCAATTGACTCCTTTCCTGTTGCCTGTAGACGAGGGTGGCTTTCTGTTTTTGTTTCTTGTTGTTCATGTTCTGTGCCATGAATGCGCGGGTAAACAGGGTGAGTATAAAGTAGTAAAAAGGTTTGGTAAACGGTAGAAAACGGGGTTAGTAAACGGTAGAAAGCAGGGTTCATGAACAGTAGAAAAAGGGTTATTAATCAGTAAAAAAACAGGATTAGTAAACAGTAGGGTTTCAAACTCAGTTATTTTATTGCATGTTGTTCCTTTCTATTTACATGCCGATGTTCGGAACTTCAAAGGTGTCATGTTTCCATCACTGCCGATCTGAGCTGGAGCTGATCAATACCTGTGGCTACTACGGAGTCAATTGTCCCGGGAATTAATGCTGATTGTAATCTTTCCCACAAAAGACAAAGCCAGATGTAAATGGGTGACGGTGGTTTTTTTGCCCTGTTACAAAGGGACTTAAAGTTAACCTCTCTCTTTGTTATTTCCTTAAAAGATGAAAGAATTTTATTTGGTATTATTCTAGCGCACTTTGTTCAATTTAATGGTACGAAGACTTCTTTATCAAAAACATTTGCTTTGATTTTATTTTCCTCCAGGAGTGATTTGGATTAGCCATTACATTAGCACACATCCTTTATGCATAGATCTGTATAAAGCTATTATCATCGTCCTTGAAATCCAAATGTCAACCTTATAAGTTGTACTCCCAAAAGCACACAAACTTAATGAGACTCAATCGTTATCTGTTTACTATTTAGTCATTGATAAGATGCTTTTATTCAAAGTAACATGAAGGTGAAAAAGTGAATTCAGATGCAGGTCATAAAGCAGCATGTAGAAGGTATTATTCCACGGGCATCTTGCTCAAGGATAACTACAGAGAAGGGTCGGGACATTGGGGTTGGAACTCAGTACGTTTTGGCTGGGAGTTGACCGCTCTCACCAACACCCTTCCCCTTGCATCTCACTGTTTATCTAAATCGTCGATGCAACAGATAGCTTGAGGGCAAAGGGTCGAATATTATGATGGTGTCCATTTCTCGGTGCTGAGAGCAGTTTGGAAACCTTTCTCATTCTGGAACACATTCACACCACCCACTCTCCTTGTCCCTGTCGGTTGATGGCTGTCCTCCAAACTGAAAGGTAGGAGTGTGTGTGAATGTTTCTTTTGAGGAATTCCATTGCCAAGATTTGCAGGGACAGTCGTATCATCAACTGAATTATTTGATGATGCCCTCAAACCAGGTTTCTCAAACAAACTTACAAACACTACCGACCAAAATCCTATTTTAGCATGTTATGCTTCACAAAACTCGAACCGCAGATGTGCTAAAAAAAAAGTGGTTGATTAAAGAATCTATTTTTGATGAAAGATCCTATTTATAGTTGATCCTATTTTCTGCCTTCCCTGTTGGCTTCCTATTCATAGGAAGATGAGAAGTTACTATTTATAGGGGGATGAGAGTTATTCCTCTCTCTCTAAGACCACAATTCCGGAAGATTCCAAATAAACACGTGAATGTTAACATATGAAGCTTGAATCGAACCCCTGAGTTTGGCATTAACCCTGCCAGGGCAAGGCATTATCATTCCCAGAGTGACCAGGCCATGCTAAGAAAGGTATTGGACAACATTTTTGATAATCGCACTATAGTCTACAATTATATTTAAATAAACATGCTTCACTCACATCCGATGAGCATGACGCAGATGGAGAAGATTTTCTCGGAGTTGGTGTTGGGGGAGACGTTCCCGAAGCCCACGCTGGTCAGGCTGCTGAAGGTGAAGTAGAGCGCCGTCACGTACTTGTCCTTGATGGACGGGCCCGAGCTGGGGTCGCTGTAGTTGTACTTCTTTCCTGTAGACCCCCAAAAAAGCAGGAGTGAGTAAAATGATGAGTTTTTACACTTTTTTACACTTTTGTTGAATTGTAGGCCATCGTAATACTCTTTCCCTCAAGTTATGTACTGTGAATAGATTGATATGATTTGTGACACACTCTCGTTATTGTAAACAAATAAGAAAACAGCTAACGCTGTTTAGCATCACTCTCACTTTAGCATTGCACTTCGACACATACTGTGTCAGACACATTATCAATGCATACATTACTACAACAGACAAAACAAATACAATTTACAAATGTAATATGTAAATTATGTCAATTATAATTAAATGGAAATGTTCATCGTGGCAGCAGCTCACCTATGGACACGCCCAGGTTGTCCAGCCAGCCAATCTTGTGCTCCAGATAGGGCTTCTCCACGTTGCCGATGGCGTACCAGATGCAGGCCAGCCAATGGGCGATGAGCGCAAAGATGCACATGAGCAGCATGAGCACTGCCGCGCCATACTCGGAGTAGCGGTCCAGCTTGCGGGCCACCCGCACCAGCCGTAGGAGACGAGCTGTCTTCAGAAGCCCGATGAGCGTGGTGGTCTGGGGGGACGAAAAAAAAGAAAAAAAAAGTGAAACCACGAAAGTTAGCATTTTGGCTAACTGAGCAATGGTGTGTCGTTGGTATTCGTTGTTTGCGCTCCTGTTTTTTGCTAACCCCAAGGCGCACACAGTCAGGCCGAATTCATGTCCTTATGGGCGATAAACGTATTATGCACCTTATCTCTGGAATGAGCTACATTGAAATGTGATGTCTCCATTACTCATCCCTTTGAGGGATGTTAAAATGCTCCACGCTAACAACCTTGTCCCTAATGTCTCTCCGTAATTGTCCTGTTTGTGATGTTTTAAGTAGGTGGAATTGTTTCATGGCTCTCTTGCAAAAGAGATTTCGATATTGAAAAGAATCCCTGATAAATAAAAGTCTGAAGGTCCCATGGCATGCTACTTCATGGATGCTTTTATATAGGTGTTAGTGAGCCCCTAATACAGTACTTGAAGACGTTCAAGAAATTTAGCCTTGGTGCAGAATACAGCCACTACGAGCCAGTCCCACAATAAGCTTTCCACAAAAGTGCAGTTTTTTAGAGGCAGGTCAAGGAGGAGGGTTGGGGTGTGGCCCTGAGCAGCTTGCGGCCACGGGGGCACATGCGCTTGTGTTTACAGTGGATGTATCGCAATGTCGAGGCGCACACAGCTTTTGGCCGTGTTCTGAAAATATTCTAGAACACTCCGGATGCTGTGGCAGGAGTCCTAGAGCTCTATATCTAAATAATAAAATATTATACATAGATATCTATATCATATAATATATATTATCACGGCCAAAAGCTGTGTGCACCTCCAAGTCTCTGGCTCTTCCACTTTCACATCAATCTGAAGTAGACTGAACTGCGCCATGGGGGAGGAAAGGCATTGTTGCCCGCGAATGTTGAGCGCGTTTGTCTCCCGCCGGAGCCCCGCTACCCGCTGCCGAGGCACCACTCCCTCGACAGCAGGCAGTGTCGAGGCACCACCGCCCCGCGGCGTTGGTGCCTCGCGCCAGTGGTGCCTCGGCACCAGGCAGCGGATCACTGGCAACAATCCCTTTCTCCTCCATGTCGTGGTTCATGTACTTCAGGGAGACAAAGCCAAAGTTCATTCCCCCCAAATCCTACTAAACAATCGCTGAGATAGTCCTCCACTTCCGCATCAATCTGAAGTAGACTGAACCGCGACATGGAGGAGAAAGGGATTGTTGACCGCGATTTTTGACCGCGATTGTCTCCCGCCGGAGCCCGCTGCAGAGGCACCACTGCCTCGGCAGCGGGCAGCGCCGAGGCAACACCGCCACTCGGCGGTGGAGCTGAGTGGGGAGGTAACCCCCACTACGAGCATTTTTGTGGAAATACCAGAGATGTCAGAGAACCCAGTGTGTTATGTGGCCATAACACCAACAGCAGAACGATTATCCATACAACAAAGAAGTGTACAACACTTGCGTTAAAGTGTGTTTAGTCGCACACACACACATGTGGCGCTCGCACAGTCGTAGCTCATTGTCTCATTGGTGGGCCAAATTCTCTGGGCTGGCAAAGCAGAGAAAGGGGAGGGGGATGTTAGGGGAATTGATATTAATGTTAGAAAACCTTGCTAAATGAAATTTTCATGCCATGGGACTTTTAAATAAACAAATTATAAATAGATAAAGAGTTCTGAATCGTGACTCATAGTTAGACTCAGGCTTCGAAAAAGGAGGAAAGGGTTTAGGGTTTCAAGGAAGCAAACAAGAGACAATTCTTTGCAATGCCAAGTCTTTTCACCACTACACACCACAAAACGATCCTGCGAATCAGACAAACAAACACACCTTTTCATTATTTAGCTTGACAGTTTAACCCAAGGGGCTTTTTGTTGAACCATACCCTTACACAACAGAAATAACAGAAAAGCCAAATGCTGCGTCCTCATACCAATTTCGGCAAAAAAAGCGAAGGGAAAAAAAACATAAGCTGCATTGAATTGAATTGTGTGCATTATGGATAATCGTACACCCAGAGGTCATTCGTCATAGTGACACAGACTCAACACCGGTGTTTGTAATAACGCCGTTTAAAATAACGCGTAAGGTAACGCCGTTATTTTTTCAGTAACAGGGTAATATAACTGATTACTGTTTCAGTCCGTACAACGCCGTTACTGTTACTGTACATTAAAGGCGGTGCGTTACTATGAATTGATTGAATGAACTGCGTATTCTGAACGCACCCCTGGCTCCAAACACAAACTGCTAGTGAGGAGACCGGGTGGGTTAACAACGAGATAAGCGATTATGATTGGCTAAGGCAGAGTCATGTTTCATGGTAGCCAATCGGAGCCAGTGTTTTTACACACAAGCCAGGACATGCGCGCCACCCACACACACACACACACGCAAACGCACACACCAAACAGATTCGATGAAGCAGCTGAAATGGCGAGTCCGGAGCAATCCGATGAAAAGTTGGCATTTTCTGTAGTATTCGGCAGATGCTCCACAGCCTTTTGTAACTAAGCAAATTAAAATTAAATTGGAAGTATATCAGGGCCTTGAATGGGCAGTTCAAGTGGAAACTGCTCAGAAAAATCCAAATTCTTTGACATATAGCAACTTTCTTTTTTTACAGTAACGCAAATAGTTACTTTCCCTGGTAACTAGTTACTTTTATTATAGAGTAATTCAGTTGCTAACTCAGTTACTTTTTGGAACAAGTAGTGAGCAACTATAACTAATTACTTTTTTAAAGTAACGTTCCCAACACTGCTCAACCCACAGTATGTTTGAACCCTCGTACGATTTCAGAGCTTTGGGTGTGGCGAACCAAAAAAAAGCGTAACATATTTTGGAAATTTTCCTAATCTCCTCTGAGGTAAAAAACGAACAGATGCTTGACCAATTAAACAGACACACTTTGTTGTCTGTTTGTATCACCCTGTTTCTATCACCCGACTTGGACGCGAAACACGCCTATATATTAGCTAAAGGTTATTGACGGTGGGGAAATCTGTGTGTCGCTTCATCATTCAATTATAAACCTCTCAGACTTAACTGCCAAACAATAGAGAAAATAAACAACGATTAGGTTCTCATACTACATGACACACACACACACACACACACACAAACGCACACACACACAAACACACACACACACACACACATACACACACACACAGACACACTATCTCCTCCTGTTCCATCTCATTCAAAGCACTATAATACTCCCTTGTCCTTTTTGCTCGCTGAGCTAAATTACCGCGCAGGCTGTTAGAAGGAACTGTGGCTATGGTGGTGGATGGAGGGGGGGAGGGAGGGAGGGAGGAAGGATGGGGGAGGCGAACGGACATGATATCACTGCCGGGCACTCAGTAAACACAATAAAGTGAGCGTTAGCGGGCGCTAATAGCCCACCCCGCTCCCTGGCGCGCCAGACAATTACAGGCTAATATCCCCCGAGAAATCTGCAGTGATGACGACAACAAACTCCCCCCGCCCCCCCAAAGACCCCGCCCCCTGCACTCCTTCACCTAGTTTGCGATAGCCCCGCCCCCTCCAGCACACCTGGAGCACAGATAAGGGGCAGAAGGAATGGTATGACTGTACCTCGTTTTTGACGACGAGTTGACGTCAGACGTCGTGGTTGGGTACAGAGGGCTGCGAGTTGTTTTTGCGCCTACACATGCACATTCAATACACACACATCACCAGAGACACACACAACCACACACACACACTCACGCATGCATTGCCCACATAAACGCTCCCACAAACACAAAACCACAGTCACAGGCACACATGCGCATATACCCTCACTCCAACATGCCCACACATGTTTACATGTATACAGGGGCAGATACACACGCTAACGACAGACTGAGTCACACGTAAACAACACGTGTCTCAATTTCTTGTGCCTTTGGATAATGTTGATGAAATACTAAAGGCTGTCTGACTGCCAGAGCAGACAGACATGCATATTGCCCTGGGCACAGCAGACATTCTGCTATAATGTTGATTCAAATCCGATAAATTGAGTTTAATACCAGTTCAGGGCTGGTTGCCCCTTCCCTAATGCCTCCATTAGCTGTAGTATCTCTCTGAGTCATCTCAGCGTCAGAACAGCCCTCCTGATTAAATACTTTATACTGTAAAACCTTTCGGAGGCCGGACAGTCAGCAAAGGCTACGATGCTTGGCTCAAAGGTTCCGGGTTTTCATCCCAGATGACTAGTCTAACGCACAGGCCTCCCTGAGAAAGCAGCCCTGAACCCCTAGTTGATACAGCTCAAATAGCTGGTACTAGAATCCCTGGGATACCCGTGGACCAAGGCTCAAAGACCGAGTTGTAAATAACAAAGTCCTTGTCTCTGCGACCGTTTGCCTGCCTCCCAGTAACAGCAGGGACACAAGTGGTGTACAACCGGGTTTGTTTGTGTGGTTAAAACCCGCTGAGCTGCTGCACGTTGTGTGCTGTACACTTGGTACACTTTGTGTGTGTTCCTCTGAGCGATGAAGCATCAAACGTCAGTGAACAGCGTGTACTTCGCCGTCGTTCTCGGTTCTGCCCTGGAGTTGTAGTGTCTTGTTACTTTGCTTGTCATGGCTAAATTTAGGATCAAGGCAGATCTCCATTTCAAAGGAAAAAAATATTTTTGGGTTAGAATTGGATATTATATAGGTTGAACTGTGTCCATTGTAAAAACGACTCTCAGTTGCTGAAAGTGGTATTACCTAAGTGGCCGGCCCAGGGGTAGTCATGGGGTATCTTTGTGTAAATTCTCCACAAACTACACCGGAGATGAGGAAGACTCATTTCAAATCCTCGGGTGGAATACAAGCACAGAGATTAAAAGATTTGCAATCTCCTCATGACAAGAGACTCTGCAAACGATCCTGGCTGTCTGGCTAAGGGGTGAGAGCAGGCAAATGCTCTGTGCTATGAACACAGAGGCCTCTGTACGAAAATATAACCATTGCAAAGGAGTGGCCGTTTGTAAATTAGCCACAGCTGAATTGTTTTTGTTCGTCTGATCATCTGCGGTGCTGGGGAGTCCTTCTGAGGGGAGGTGGGGGGCAGACTGGGCCACTCCACAAGGTAATAAACCAAAAAAAACCTCTCTTCCATGAGAAGAGCCCAGGGGCCTACTTGGGCCCTGATGACATCAGCGAAAAAATCTCGAAGAAGAACTAGACGGTTTCCCAGGCAACCAAAAAAGGTGCACGGGATTATGTTTAAAAATAGTCTCCTGTGTCTCTGGCGCCGAAAGAAAGGAACAATTCTCCAATATTACACGGGGAAAATGGCAGAGCGCTCAAGCTGTGACAAGGTGGGGTTGGCGCTGTAGCGTGCAGTCGTCGGCCCCCGAAGGAAAGTTGTGCCGAAGCTGTCAAGATTCACCCTTTATCTTGCATGTCACTCATGACAGCATGACTTCTTCTGAAAGGTTACTTCAATTAAGTAACCCGCTTAGACAGTCAGATAGCCGGGACTAGGTGAAGACGTAGTTATTTTTTCACAGCTTCATACTATATCACGAATGAACTTGGCCTCAACAATAATTTCAGTCAATCTCCACCCGAGTCATGATTGGAAGCCATATCTGTGTCAGACAATGTGATCCATAATATATACTGTATGGTGGTGGTGGAGTAAATTCTAAATTGTTCCATTGCTACTCGACCAATAAAACCAGAGTTTCATAGGGTTAGCTTTAAGGTAAGACTAATTTTTGGGGACTGTCCTTACACTCCTTTGTTAGTGTAAATCGGGGACCTGCCTTGTGAGGAATGTCCATCACAACCAGAGGGAACCAGATACACACCACTTTATCACATATTCAGGCCTCATAAAGAGGGGCGCTGACATACACCCGTGTCCCGCTGCGCAGGGACGACGTACATGAGTGCTACCGCGGCGACATTCTGCCGTCGAGAACGCTCGTGCCAGCTGTCACTCAAGTGCCAGCTCTGCTCCCCTGAGGCCCCTCATCTCACCTCACAAAGGGCCCCGTAATGACTCAGCTACACCACACACACACACACACACACACACACACACACACACACACACACACACACACACACACACACACACACACACACACACACACACACACACACACACACACACACACACACACACACTGACAACTGAGCAGTTACACAGGCAAAAACAAGATGCACACACAAAAGCGTGTGGACGTACACACAGACAAAGACGCTCAAGGTTCACACACATTCAAATTCAAATGAACACACATAGACACAAAAACATACACACACACACACACACACAACGTGTGTGCCGCGGTTGGGCCTTTACACCAAATATCTGGCTGTTATGTCACACATTGTCAGGAAACTTAAATTCTATTTTCGGTGTCACCCTGGTCTGTTTTTATTACATATTCAAATCGACCTGTCTTGACGGATGATCCATAAAAGTATTTAATGTGTCGGTGAGATATTCTGCAGCCGGCTGTGTCACCGCCTGCAGCTCGGTTCAGACGTGTCCCTGAGCGTATGATAATAGGCCTGATCGTCTACTAGGGGCGACCGTGTTTCACCCCCAGAAGGAAGGTTCCGGGTTCAATCCCCGGTGCCCGCAGTCGAGCCTGTATGACTTTTAGAGCTATGAGGACATTAACCCCGACCTGCTCCTGAGGCTGAACAGTTTTGGATGAAAGTCTACTTAATAACACAATAACATGAATTAATTCAAGGTTAATCAATTTAAATAGCAATGGTTGATTTATATTTAAGAAAGACAGATCAGACCAATCAACTTACCAAATACACCTTAGCCAAAAATGACCACATAAACACACACACAAACACACCAACCGACTCAAACACACAAGCCTGGCCCCTTGGCCTTGTCATCTTGTTTGGCCACCAAACAATGATGTCCCCATAAACAAAAACACAAACACACACACCGACCTACACAGGAATGTACATGATCGTGGGAACACCTCCACTTTTTATTTAGAATATTTAATATGTATACTATTTGTTATCATTTCACACGCGTCCTTTGTCTAATCCCAACAGGACACACGTGCTACATCCTCCATTGCCTCAACCTCTGCAACACTAGTGTTGTATTTTGACCATGTGTATTCTTAGCAAGCTCTCTTTCTAGCTCTGACCCTATTCATGGCTCTTTTCCAATGTCTTACAACATTTGCTTTGCCAAGTCAAAAGCTCTTCCCGCCGTTCACCACCAGCCCCGCGTTCGACCGATACCCACGACCAGCAAGGGAAACTATGGAAAGTAACCGATTACTTTTTAAAGTAACGAGTAACGAGTAACGGGTAACGAGCAACAAGCAACAAGTACAGAGTAACGAGCAAACATCACTTTTAAGTAACTTCCCCAACACTGCACACAAACACCACAACAGAAAAAACGTCCGCCCTCCTCACCTCGTCGGAGCCCGAGCCGAAGATGAGCAGGTCGAAGGGGATGGCCGCCACCATGTCGATGAGGAACCAGCCCTTGAAGTAGTGGATGGCGATGCGCGCCGGGTGGCTCACCACCTCGTCGTTGTGGTTGACGTAGGTGGTGCGGAAGTTGATGAGGATGTCCACGATGAACATGATGTCCACCATGAGGTCCACCACGTTGAGCGGCGAGCACGAGTAGCCGCACTCGCGCCGCCGCTGCTCCTCCAGGTCGTTGAGCAGGAAGGCGGCCGAGTACGGCGTGAAGATGGCCGTGTAGATGACCAGCAGCAGGATGAGCCAGTCCCACACCGCCTTGAAGGGGCTGTAGTGCAGGATGGTCCACTTGTCCATGCGGGGGGTTTGTAGCTTGTACTCGGGCAGAACGTCGGCGCCAAGCGACAGCACCTGGAGTAGGGGGGAGGGGGGGGGGGGGTGGAGGTGTGGAGGTGGAGGGGGAGGAAGAGATGGGGTAAGGAGGAGGTGGTGGAGGAGGAGGGAGAAGGGAGAAGGAGGGGGGGTGGTGGTGGTGGAGGAGGAGGAGGTGGAGAGGGAGGTGGAAGAAGGAGGTGGTGGAAGTGGAGGAAGGAGGAGGAGATGGAGGAAGGAGAAGGTGAAGGAGGGGATGGAGGGAGGAGGTGGAGGAGGAGGAAGGAGGTGAAAGAGGAGATGGAGAAAAGAGGATGTTTTTGACCTTCATTTATTCAGGTTTGTATTTTGCAGGAGATACCTGATAACCACTGACGAACAAACACTTAAAGGAATGACAAGATACATACATATACAATGAAACAAGTCTCTTGAACACGCACACAACGAATGCCTTGACCAATGCATTGCAAACACGTTTTGATGTTGATTCAGTGCATACAGCACACCACACGTTTTTCCCAATAGCTTTAGGGGGGACTCATCTTGGGAAACACTATGCCAATAGGACATGACTGCCACAGCCTTCACTCTTCCTGTGAATAACTCCATTAAGCTAACAAGCTCTAATCAGCTCATTTGTGAATCCTCGGGCCTGAAGTGTGCGACCGAAAGGTGTCGGTACGGAACGCTTTGAAATTACACTACGACTTGCTGGATTTGTTAATTAGAATTATAAAATATTTCTTATTATTTCATGTAAATGAGTTCCTTTATATTCGTAAATATAAAAATGAAGGAGAATTGCAGGGTTCCGATTTCATGTCACAGAATCGGATTTGTGTTCGAAGTCCATGCGTGTGTATGTGCAGGGCGTCACTATTGGCATGCTAACCCGTATGTAACGGCTCGACACCGCTATGAGAGAGAGAGAGAGAGAGAGAGAGAGAGAGAGAGAGAGAGAGAGAGAGAGAGAGAGAGAGAGAGAGAGAGAGAGAGAGAGAGAGAGAGAGAGAGAGAGAGAGAGAGAGAGAGAGAGAGAGAGGTAGAGGGAGAGAGAGAGAGAGAGAGAGAGAGAGAGAGAGAGAGAGAGAGAGAGAGAGAGAGGGAGAGGTAGAGGGAGAGAGAGAGAGAGAGGAGAGAGAGAGAGAGAGAGAGAGAGAGAGAGAGAGAGAGAGAGAGAGAGAGAGAAGTAGACAGAGAGACAGAGAAAGAGACAGAGACAGAGAGAGAAAGAGAGCGAGAGAGAGAGAGAGAGAGAGAGAGTGAGAGAGAGAGAGAGAGAGAGAGAGAGAGAGAGAGAGAGAGAGAGAGAGAGAGAGAGAGCAGGAGGTGGGGGAGGAAGAGGAGATAGAGACAGAGTTAAGGAAGGAGAGATATAAATAGGAGAGAGATGGAGAGAGGAAGAGGAAGAGGACAATTAATAGAAAGAGAGAGATAAAGAGAGGAGAGAGGGAGGGAGTAAGGAAGACAAGGAGAGATAAAGAGGGTTACAAGAGGGATAGAGAGAGAAAATAGCAAGAGGAGATGGGGAGCATTAGATTGATAGAGGGACAGATAGAGAGAGTGGGAGACAGAGACAGAGAGACTGAGAGAGTGCGAGAGAGAGACGGATAGAGAGATTGAGAGTGACAGAGAGAGAGAGAGGGACAGAGATTTTGAGAGAGGGAAGAAGGGCGAGAGAGAGACATCAACAAACGACGGATTCAAACGAGAGAGGCGTGCGTGAAGTCTCAATCACCGCTCTTCATTCTCAAACCGCTGATCACCGTGGTAACCGCCGTGAACGAGATGATTGGTTGTGGGGGGGGGGGGGGGGGGGGGGGGGGGGGGGGGGGGGGG
>NC_079415.1:27989100-28122802 GCF_026213295.1 Gadus chalcogrammus | reverse complement strand
AGAGAGAGAGAGAGAGTGAGAGGGGATTGGAGAGAGGGGTAAAGAGATAGAATGAGAGAGAGAGGGGGAGAGAGTGTGCAAAAACAAAAAGGAGCTAGTGGGGGGGGGGGGGGGGGGTTAGAGGAGGAAAGTGAGAGTGAGGAAAAGAGTAGGTGAGAGTGAGAGAGACGGACAGAGAAAGAGAGAGAGAGAACGAGATAGAGACCCAGAGCAAGATGGAGTAGAGGGAGAAACAAAGAGAGGAAGAAAACGAGGGAGAGAAAAGATGGGGGGGTAAGGGGTGAAAGAGGGGGGGGGGGGGGGGGGGGGGGGTAAGGGGGTGGGGGGGTAGCCACGGCCAGCGGATTCCAATCTGAAGGTCTGAAATTGGAAATGAACAGCGACGCCGTCTCCATTCTGACAGCACAGTGTCAATAAACGTCAGTTTCCCTCCACCGCCCCCCTCCCTCCCGCGGCTGACCATCCAGAAAGCCTTTAGCCCGGCCCGCGGCCCGACCGGCTAGTCAAACGCCGCCCGCAACACGTGAGGGTAATGCTCAATGAGCTGAGTCCACACACTCCACCGCCACTCTTGGGGCGGGGGGGCCCGTCTGCGTGAAAGAGTATATATATAACGTTAAACATTTTTTAATTTGATGCTTTTTTTTTGTATTTATTTTTAATCTTCCATTGTAGGGGCCCCGGAAACATTAAGGGCCCCTAACGATTGTACGCCACGACGTGACATGTGGTAAGGCCCCCGAAGCCCCTTTAGTGACGACACGAACACACACAGGTACACACGCACGTATCTACACACTCACATGCATAGACACACACACACACTCACACACACACACACACACACACACACACACACACACACACACACACACACACACACACACACACACACACACACACACACACACACACACACACACACACACACACGTACACATGCACCTTTGTACACATATGCACACATAAAACCCATACAGACACACACACACACACACACACACACACACACGCATGCACACACAGAAACACATGCACATACACCCCCACACACACACACTGTTACGTAACAATGGCGCGCACACACACACACACACGCACACACCACGTACCCCTGCGGCGTGCGGAATAAGGAGAGATGATATAAGGTGATTTATCGCGGCGCAGTGAATTATAGATACGCTGACCTTCCCGGTGCGTCGCATCAAGGCGATAACGGGGCCGCTAAGTCTCTGTTATGATAGTGAGGTGGAGGGAGCCGGCGTCACGCCTGTTTACATGCACAGATCTGCCGCGGGAACCCGAGATGGCTATCTCACGTCTCTCTCACACAGGTCTTTGATATATGCATGTTGAGAGAGAGAGGGAGAGAGGGAGGGGGAGGAGAGAGTGGGGGAAGAGGGGGAGGAAGGGGGGGAGGGAGGGAGAGGGGGGGGGGGAGTGGGGAGAGAGAGATAGGGAGAAAGGCGGAAGGAGAGAGAGGGAGGGGGAGAGAAGGTGGAAGGAGGGAGAGAGAGGGGGGGATGGATGGGGGAGGAGAGAAGGGGGATGAGAGAGAGGGAGTGAGAGAGAGGGAGAGAGGGGGAAAAGAGAGAGAGAGAGAGAGAGAGGGAGAGAGAGGGGGGGGGGAGAGAGAGAGAGAGAGAGAGAGGGGGGGGAGAGAGAGAGAGAGATGAGAGAGAGAGAAGAGAGAGAGAGAGAGAGAGAGAGAGAGAGAGAGAGAGAGAGAGAGAGAGAGAGAGAGAGAGAAAGACAGAGAAACAGAGAGACAGAAAGATAGAGAGAAAGAGAGAGAGGAGAGAGAGAGAGAGAGAGCGAGAGAGAGAGAGAGAGACAGAGAGAGAGAGAGACAGAGAGAGAGAGAGACAGAGATTAAGTGGTAGTGAGGATTTGGGACCTCAGCGCTTTAGCGGATGATAGTGTAGAACGTTGTGGAACAGATATGATGGCTTAGAATTATACGGTTTGGATTTGATCATTTTGAATTGTGTGGGTTAGAATGAATGTTTGAAATATGTGGTAGATATAATATATTTGAAATGGTTTACCTTACAGTCATATAAGCATTAATAACTTGAATCAGAGTAAGCCAGTATGCATTCTGTTTTTTAGATTTTAACCAAATATTATGTAGCATGAAACCTGATAATTATATCTATTAAGATGTGATTCACATAGAGATATTTCCAGATCTTTCTCCAGCTACAGGCCTTTAATTGCGAGAGACTTTCCATTATTTTCTGGGGCCCATATCTATATTTTAATTTCTTCGTCGCCATTTGACTTTACGGTTTTGAATGCTATCTGACGACAATACCACCTTTGAGATTTTCTTAGATAGAAAAAAAAGATCTTCATCTCCGCCACCTTTGTTTGCACTTTTGATTTGCATATCAAAGAAATCCCATGGGGACCTGCTTTGCATATTTACATATGATTAGTAACTTTAAATGAACATGTCAAAAACAGTCGAGTTTTCTCTCTTGAATGCACAAGGACTACCTCGCTTGTATAATTAGTGCCAGCACATGTAATGCGGCCCAAAAAACAAAACAAGATGATTCGAAACAACAGAAGAAGCACCTTTTAATATTGCCTTTCATTAGGCATACTCAAATATCCCTGTCTCACCTCCGACCCCGGCACTCGCTAAATGATTAAAAAAATAAATAACCCCCCTTCCCAATGATAAAGACAGAAATACATACTGTATGTTTTGGCGGTGATATTTCTCTGGCGGTGACACGGGGTCTTGTGAATTCCATCAGTTCTCGTTTTTTTTGACGGGAGTATTTTTAGAGGAGTTTTTGAAACAAGACAGCGGTCGGGTTCAAGGTCAGGGAGTTTGTGTGACAACAACAATCCGACTGCTTGCCGTCAGTGCGGTTCAAAGTCACAATAGGGTAAAGTTATAGTCTGTCTTCCCGGCTGACAGGGAAATGTATCCCCGCTACTGACATGTTATTGTTTTAATTCCGCAGGCCAGACGTGAGATCTATAACCGCATTTAAACATTTTTCTTTTTATTTGGTCCAGGCTTTTTTTGTTGTTGTTGACGTGCGTTGAAGCGACACAAGGCCAGACACAAAGGGGTGACAGGGAACCTGACACATTTAAGGCACGCATGCTTGTGTTTGGGCACCGCACCCCTAAAAGAACTGGAGACTGACACCTCCAAATTCTCAGACAAAAAGAGGAAAAACATCTCCCCCTTCCCCCCTTCAAGAACAGACGAGCACCACCACAGACAATTCCTCCATCATCGTCATTATCATCATCATCATCACCAAGCCTTCCTCCAAATACACCACACCCTCCACCACCTCCACGATCACCACCACCACAACTGCCACCCCTCCGTCACTCCTTACCACAGCCATAACCCCAACTCCTCCATCACCACCACTCTTACCCTGACCATCAACTGCACCACCTTTATCGCTATCATCAGCATCATCTCCACCACCAACTCCTCCACCTCCATCACCACCCCCTCCACCACCACCACCTCCACCACCACCAACAGCACCATCACAACCATCACCACCAGCTCCATCAAGACCACTTCCACCGTCACCACCACTCCCAGATGGTAGAGGATCCGGCACCACCACCTCCAGCCCCCCCCCCCCCCCCCCCCCCCCCCCCCCCCCCCCCCCCCGACTCAACTTCCTGCCTCCACCTCCGCCTTGGCCCGGGTGTCGGGATGGCGGCTGCATGCTAAACGGGGGCGCGGCGGCGCTGGCTAACGACGGCGGCGGCTCTTAATTAGATTTTGAATTCAGTATTCCGCACGGCGCGTCGCCAGGGTGTCCTCCGCCGGGTGCGGCTAGGTGTCCGCGTGGCAGCCGCCGCCGCGGCAACGGGCGGGGCGGGGGGGGGGCTCCGAGCACCGTGGCGCTCATCCAGAGGCCGCGAGTCGGCATACCAATGAGGCGAGGGGGTAGCGGCGGGGGCTGGGGGTGAAGAAGCCACGGTGCGTTGCGCTGACGAGCCGCTCCCTCTCTCTCCCCCCTCCCCCCTCTCTCTCTCTCTCTCTCTCTCTCTCTCTCTCTCTAGGACCACCCGTCCCCCCCGCCCGCCCCGTCCCAAGCCCCCCGGTCCAACCCCGAGTCTCCCTGGCCAGACCGAGTGGCTAAAGCCGCGGCTAATGCCGTCGCTGTGTCAATCATCCTTAACCGCCGGCAGTTCCCTCACCTGGACCCTCCCCCCACCCCCAAACCCCCCCGACAACCCCCCTACACACACTCCTCCCCCGTCGTCTGTCTCGGGACCCTCAGGAGCCCGGGGAAGGGAACACACCCTCACCCCCACCCTTCCTCCGGGGGGCCTCTAGTTGTGCTGTAGCGCTACGGCTGAAGGCGGGGCAGTAGGCTGGCGTTGCACCAACCACCCCCCCCCCCCCCCCCCCCCCGCCGACCCCCCAAAAAAAGAAAAACTCGACATTATAACAAACAAAAAAGACAATAGACAAAAAGACTGTTTCCCCCCTCCCCCCTTCCTTTCCTTTCCCCACAAAGATTTGGGTTTCAGAATTGTCGAGATTTTGACGTGCAAGTCTTTCTTCCGACGCTCTTCTATATATTTTTTGTTTGTTTGTTTGTTTGTTTGTGAAGGGGAAGCGGCGCTGTGTTGTTGGGGAGGAGGAGGGAGAGAGGGGGGTACGGGATTGGGGGGCGGGGGGGGGATTTAACGGAGGAACTGTCTTCCTGTCAGCGAGATGGACGGCGATATACGGCGAGATATTGGATCTCGCATTGACATGTTTACGTGACAACTTCATTTGACAAGCACTCAGCGGCCCCCCCTTCTCCACGCGTGCGCCTTCAAAAGAACTCCCCGCGAAACGCACACACACGCACACACACGCACACACACATACACACGGGCTCACGCACACACACACTCACACACACAGACATACACACGGAAGCACACACACATACACAAGCACACACATACACACACATGCACACACACACACACACACACACAAAAACACACATACACACACACACACACATACACTTAAACACACACACACACACACACACACACACACACACACATGCGTGAACGGATCTGCCGTCAAAGAAAAAACTAAAGATATATAGGGGTTTCTTTATTTTTTCCCTGACACACAAAGCTGCGAGTTGAGGGAACAAACCCGTTTTGTGAAGGCTAAGAGACGGTAGCATTTGAATCATCGCAGGCCTCCATTTTGTAGCGACGCTCCCGGAGAATGACAGCTGGTGGCGTAGTTTGAAACACGCGATGCCCTAATGTACGACCACAGCGGGCAGTGAGGACATACGATAAAGTCATATACCGCTATATATCAACACAAGAAACAGAAAGGAAACGAGCACAGACTGGGTTAACGAATTGATCGCTGAGGTAAATATAAGAGGCCTTGACCAAATCTTCAGTCTTGGATGAGGAGTATATTTGATCTAAAACCTCAGTGTTTCCCTCTTCTTGTACTCTCTTGTTCTGTCAGCTATTTTACCGTCTGTTGTTTGGTTTGTTCCATGGCTCCTCTAGGATTTTTGCTATTTTATCATCCAAAAATAAAACATCAGTCTCTGATGCATGCACTGTGTTTTGCCTACTCACTCAACACAACACCAAAACCAAAGAGAAATGGACACAATGGGATTCAGGGCCTGATGTATCATCTACCACTTGATACTGATATGAAGCTTCATATTGATATGAAGCTGTTACCATCTACACCGACTGTTTATACCTACTCTTTATACCAGATGCTCATACCTGATTGTATTTGGTGTTCCAATCGCGCTTTGCTGTTTATCTATGATTGGCCACTTTGGCAATTGCTTGTGTTTGTAATGCTTTCAGTAAGTAGTTGTTAATGTTGTCAAATCATTTTGTTGCTCTTACTTTGTTGTGTATTGATTCTGATGTATGTTGGGACCTCCTCACGAGAAGATACATCTCAAGGGGTCTACCCTCACAAACACATTAGAAGATAACGGTAATCTTCACAGTTTTAACAGTTAAGTGACAACTTCCCGGCCCTCTATGCATCATTTAAATATTTAACCGCCGGTCTTTTGTTTTTTTATTTAATATCATCCCCTCCCCTTAAAATAAATAAATAAATAAAGCAATCACCCGTATCTCCGGCCTTAAACTCCAAAGACACACACGAGACTGCTGCTCTCTCCTGCTACATTACCACGGCGACCGGACTGTGTGTGTGTATGTGTGTGTGTGTGTGTGTGTGGGAGGAAGGGGGGGAGGGGTGTGGGGTTTGGCGGGAGATATCCAATCTCCTGTGGGAGGCCAGAGTTCACGGGGGCCTTTCAGCCCCACGTTGAATAGCGCCCCGCTGGGCAGCGTGCTGTAATGGCGAGCACAGGGGAGGGGAATGAGAAAAACCACAGGCGCCTGAGTGGCTCTCGGCCTTCCGACCGGCCCCTCCCCCTATTCTAGATGGGGGGGTGGGGGGCCCCCGTAGGAGCCCTTCATTGTGGCCCCCGACTCAATGTGCAACAGGCCAGGAAACCGCTGCACTAAAAGAGACGCCTCGTTCGGTACGATGACCCCGGCGCGGAGATGTGTTGTGTGTTGCATGCTGGGAGATAATTCCTTCCTCGGTAAACATGTATTGGATCCAAGCTGGCCCAAGAGGGGTTTCAGAAGGAAAACATTAATGACTGCCACAGAAAAAAAGGAATGCATGAAGGGGGATTTACAAAACTATACAAACCGTTCCATAGAAAAGCCTGTCACAACGACCGCCCAGATCGGCTGAGCTGAATGTCCGCTGTCACACTCGGGGGAGAAATCTGAAGCCAGCTCGAAAAAAAAATAAATGCCATGAAATGTGAAAGGAAGAGCATTATTCAATTAAAAACATTGGTAACTCTGGAGCTATTTAGAGAATGTGCCCTTCTTTTTGAGCAGATTGGTGCTTAATACCAGTGGCTGAAGGCTGTTCCTGCACAAGGATCATTCTAGAAAGAGTGTTGCCAATGGGGAATATTTAACACAGGGAGATGGATTAATTTGCTTGCAAACGCCGGTCTCAGTTCAAATTAAAATCTGAGGGGATATTGGAAAAGAGACACAACCTTTCATTGTAAATAAATACTAACTTACGATGTGTTACCCAACTCACAAAAGATGTCTCTCTTGTCGGACAATAGCTTGTTCTACTGCACGTTGCTCGCAAAGACAAAATACGATTGATTGCAAACTTTATTGCTTAAAGAGTCTAGCCTAAGAGTGTTTTTAATGATGGCAACTTCTGAAAGAAAACGAATCCTGAGGACAAAGGATGCGGCTATTCTGCCCAATCGGATGTCTAGTGGATGCATACGGCCTCACTATACAGCGTCGAGCCCGGCTTAGGAATTTTATCATTAGACCGCAACGGTACTGATGGTATGTGTGCTTTTAAAATTAATGAGTGAAGCACTCTGACTTTTAGTCTGTCTAAAAATTTCATTAAGTTGCATTATTCACGCGTCTCGGTGGCCTTGAATTAATAAAACCGCAGGTATCATACTATGAATTCATATTACGGTCTGAGCGGAGGGTCGGGTTTGGTGCTATAGGTTTCTTTATACAATATCCTAAGAGACATGCAGCGGAAAAAGTTCACAGACGTCTTCATTTGAATCTGAACTTTTGTAGGTAAAGGGCTTGTCTTGCACACTTGCGTGCATATATGCATGCAAGCATACATCTCTCTCGTGCCTCCTTTCGCACAGACACACACAGGCACATGCAAATACGAAAGATCGATAGAGCGATAGATCACTGGAAAATAATATCTATGGGGACGATAGAGTGTGCTTTAAACAGTGGTACGCTTTTTTGGTAAAATCTCCAATCTATTCATATTTCTAGATATTTTAGATTTAATATTTACTTTCTTTAACCTGGCAGTGTGCCAGTTGAAACGTCCTCCTTGACGGTCTGTATTTGCACTCAACATCTTAACACGCTGCGGGTGAACCCAAAAACAAACAAATCTGTTTATCTTAATACCTCATCTCCCATATACTCTTTATTTATTTTTTTGCTTGTGGAGACTAAGAGGGTATTCAGTCGCCAAAAAACTGCCTGGCTCTCCCCCAATACATTCCACTCCCTTCCAGATAACATTACAAAATATCACGGATATATATATATATATATTTTTTTATTTTAGCTAGCTTGTTGCTACCGCGTTAAGAATGTCGTGTCTGAAGCCCCCCCGAGGTTGAACAAAAACAATTTTACGACCATCACAGAACGAGAAATTTACCTTTATTTTTCTCCAAAAAAAAATATCTGTCAAACTCTTGGAAAGGTATACAGCCTTTCTCCCAACAATGAAGGGAAAGCAAGATGAAAGCTGTGTTTTTTGACTCAATGAGCTCAGAAAGGAAACATAGCACCTAGCGCCAGTATTAGATTAAATACAATTAAGACGCGATAAATTAAATGTCTGGCATAGCCACGAAGTGGAAGAAAGTAAGTAAGGACAATAATCAAGACGTTTTTATTTGTATAGCCCTTAATCACAGTTACAGTCTCAAGGGCGGCACAAGCCCAACATGAGATAACCGCTATCCCTTAGCCCTATAAAGGGCAAAGGAAAACCTACCTTAACCTAAAGGGAGAGAGGGAACCTGGAGAAGGAACACAGCCGAGGGTAACCGGGAACCGTAAGGACCGGGGGAAGAAGTAAAGACGAAATAAAAGGCGGGGAAAGCAAACGGAAAATGCTAATAAATATATTTATGGGACCTATTCACTGGCTAGATACGGGGCTTTTGCTAACAGACTAAGTTATAGGAGAATATAGCTGATAGGCTGGAGCATAATGTCTATAAATATGACTGCTGCGCTATTGATACAAGAGATATAAATGTAAAAATCAATGGGAAATGTCTGCCAGACACGGAGCAAGAAAACCATGGAGGAGAAATGTGGGCCTTTATTCCAATGTTTGATCCTTTATCATGCTTTATTAAGTCAACTGTGTATGTTCACCTAAGTGTGTGCATGGGGTGTGTATATGTATGTGTGTGTGTGGGCAAACAACATACATTTTTTACACATACACACATACTCTCTGGCTCTCTCTCTCTCTCTCTCTCTCTCTCTCTCTCTCTCTCTCCCTGTCTCTCTCATTAAACCCATGCACACACACACTATCTCTCTCTCACACACACTCTAATGGAAAGACCTCATAGCCGAGTTGTGGACCCACCGCCATTAAAACTAAAAACTAATCGTCACATGACCTCGGACCAGGGTGTGTAAACGTGTTAGTGCGTGTGTGTGTGTGTGTGTGTGTGTGTGTGTGTGTGTGTGTGTGTGTGTGTGTGTGTGTGTGTGTGTGCATGTGCGTGTGTGGGGTGGGCTCATATTGGAGCCAATAATGGTGGCTAATTGCAGCTGGCATTGTCCTTTTCCTTCCTCTCCCTTGCCTTTGCTTGACGGGTGTGAAGTGAATGAGTCAGGGGCCCCGCGGTGGCGTAATGCAGGAGCAGCGGTTCAGATGCCCGCTCAGGGGCCCCTGGCCCCACAGCCGGGGGCAGGGGGGGGGGGCGACAGAGGGAGAGAGATTTAAGGCGAGTCAGCAGAGTCAATAGACACGGCGGTGAACAGAATTGGCACCACGTAGCCGACGTGTGTGTGTGCTTGTGTTGTGTGTGTGTGTGTGTGTATCCTTAAATGTCACATGCGCACCCACATGAGCGCACAAACACATACACACATGCGGGCAAACACCCACATACACACATGCGCGTACACACACACACACGCATACGCACATGCGCGCACATGAGCACACACACACAAACACACACACACACACACAAATGGGCCTTCACGTGAACACACACGCACATACACACGCAGAACCGAAACCCTGAAAATACAGACGACTTAATGTATCACACACAGTAATGGCCATAATAAGCCTGAGTAAATTGCACTCACAAATTAGTCACGTAATCTTCCATTTGAGGAAGCTCTAATTCGTGTAATTGGGCTTTTATGACTTATATAAAACTCAATGTTTCTCTTTTGTCTTTCTTCTCTCTCTCTCTCTCTCTCTATATATTTTTTTCTTCTCCCCTTCCTCTCGGCGTTTGTTTTGTGACACCGTGTGGCTCCTGTCGGGGGGCCTCTGTATCGTCTCACTCCAGTGCACATCTCACTGTCCCCCTACGTCCTCCCCCTCCAGACAATGAGCTTTTGACTGAATACATTATCTGAGCTGTTGTTCTGTTTGTTGTTGTTTTAGCATCGAGGAAAAGCGAATGAATTATTAATGGCAGGCAGACCAAAAAAAGAAAGAAAGAAAAACAATAGCCTACAACTCTGCTGTTGTTGTTATTATTATATTTATATTTTACTTTCATTTTCTTTTTTTTTGCACCAGAAACTTTTCGAGTCCACCAGCTCCATCCAGAGGCCTATTAGACCCAACACGCAGCCCTGTTTGGTAATAAACAATCGTTTTGAAGGACCCTTTCTTGGAGACGACGTGAACATAACATGCTACAAAAGAAGTACGACGTTGATGGGAAATTGTGAGGGAATAGAATTGGATGTAAACATCTCAGATTAAACGAAAAAATTAAAGAGGCTACAAATTGAAGACAATGAACGGCGGACAGGCGCGGAGCAGCTCGCCCATTGGTCCAGACGCACCTTATTGTTTTGTTTATGCAAATTACTTAAATAACCTTCTTGCATAGGAGAGATAATCGTGTGGAGTTACGTTTAGTAGGCCCACGTGTGCTCGGCGAGAGTTGAGAGTTGACGGCGTTGTCACAAATAATTTTATAATAAATGAATATTTATTATGATTATTATGTACATTTATCAATGATATAATTTAAATAAAAAAAACGTTTATGACGGAAATATGTATGTTATAAAAGAAATGGACAGAAAAGGTGTGGCCTATGCGTCCATATCAGATGGTTGAGAGTTAATTCTAGGCCAGGGAATCACAGACAGACGGACTGAGGTATGTAGACGGACAGACAAAGCAAGTTGACATATTTTAAATGCGACAAACAGTTGCAGCAACCGTTTCTGTCATGATGAACAATAACGTCACATTATTTTCACATCAAACATCTTTGTTTAATTCAACTTTATCCCCCCATTACGTGCGATGCGCCAATGAAACGCCAATCTAAAGCAGTGATTGCTCTGCCCCCTCTTGGTTCTGAAGCGGTACTGCACCATCAACTCTAGAGTAACCTATGCCTTTCTTTCGGGAAGTCAACGTTTGATGGGGAGTTTATAATAATAATTGGCTACAGTCAACATTTGAAGAGGAAAAATACGTGTTTTTTTTCCATAATGAAACTGCATTATCTCTAAATGCAGTTGAAATGTGATATTTTGTTGTTTGGTGACATCACCAACATAACATTTATTTCTTTGTCTACCGAAGGGAAGATAGAACGAAATACTGAATCCATCAATCAATTGCCAATTCAAATACAATTTTCTCCTTTGTTAAACACACACACACACACACACACACCACTTAAACCAATACAAAACCAAAGTTGTACTGGTTGTCGTAGGTCAGCCAGAACCATGGAAACATCCAGTCCTGGGAAAACGAAAAAAACCAACATGAGTATCCTCCCAAGTCCCGCATCTTCCATTCTCCACCAGAGGTCACGTCTGCAGGGGTCACCCAGGTTCAGAGACGGACCTGGCCTGAACGCCACTTCCCCCCTCGCGTTTGACCTTTGGACCGGAAGCAGCCCAGCTCTGCGTCGCGTAGCGCTCCATAGCGCTCTGTCTCAGGCCGCGGTGGCGTCGGCACCGACCACGGCCTGCGCTGAATGTGGTTCCTCCCACTCCGCCCAAAACTGGCGCCAAGATAGGGAATCGTGTGAACGCAAGTGTGTTCGGAGGTCAAAGGTCAACCCCTCTCTCTCTCTCTCTTTCTCTCTCTCTCTCCCTGCTCTGTCTCTCTCTCCTCCCTCTCGCGGGCGCTGGCATTGTTTTATGGGGAGTCTGTGTGCGGTGATGGGGTTGGTGGAGGAAGTTGTTGTGGTGGTGGTGGATGGAGATGTGCTTATAGGCCTGCACAGCCGAGTGCGTTCCCAAGGTGAATGGGTAAGAATGGTGTGTTTGTGTGTGTGTGTGTGTGTGTGTGTGTGTAAGGGGGTTGGGGGGGGGGGGGATTCACGTATCGATTATTCCAGAGGAGCTGAGGCGCAGAGAGGTGTCATCATGTAAACAACAACCATACGTTAGCCCCGCGGTTAACACACACACACACACACACACACGTTCCCCCAGGGGAACGTGTGCCTGCAGGCCTTGTGTGTGTGTGTGTGTGTGTGTGTGTGTGTGTGTGTGTGTGTGTGTGTGTGTGTGTGTGCGTGTGCTTTTTTTGTTTCAGCGCGGTTCCTCATGACCTCAAGCAGCCTGCGGGCGGGACCCGGGCGTGTTAGCGTAGCGCCAGCTAGCGGCGGTGGATGGCGGGCCACATGAGTGCGCCGTCGGCGGGGAACACGCAGGAATACATGCATGATTAACGGGCATTACCTCCACCACCGTGGGGGCCAGCTGGTGGTTAGCGCGCCTATTGATTTCAGATCAGCTCCATTGTGTGCGTGAGCGTGTCGGTGAGTGTGTGTGTTCAGCTCGCGTGGGTGTTAGTGTGTGTGTTGGTGTGTAGTGTGGGTTTGTGTGTGTGTGTGTGTGTAGCGTGCATGGGTGTTGGTGTGTAGTGTGGGTTGGTGTGTGTTGGTGTGGGTTCGTGTGTGTGTTGGTGTGCAGGTTAGCGTGCGTGGTTGTGAGTGTGTTTGTGTGTGTTTAGTGTGGGTTTGTACGTATTGGTATGCAGGTTAGGTGTGTGTGTGTGTGTGTGTGTGTAAGTGTGTGTGACGTGAGTGGGTGTTGGTGTGTAGTATGGGTTTGCGTGTGTGTGATGGTGTTTAGCTTGGGTCTGTGTGCGTTGGTATGCAAGTTAGGTTTGTGTATGTGTGTACCGTGCGTCGGTGTGCAGTGTGCGTTTGTGTGCGTGTTGGGGTTTAGCTTGGGCTTGTTTGTGTTGATATACAGTTTAGGTTTGTGTGTCTTTCTTTGTCAGTGTGCATGTTTCTACAAGCCTCTCTCTCTCCATCTATAGGTCTCTCTATCTAACATCCGAGCCATGACATTGCGTCTGATTATCTAAATGTCGCACACGCTGCTCTACCGTTCATCACTCGGCCAATGATAATCTGATGTCCCAAGACAGGCCGGAGGTTGAAAACACGCTACCTTTGCGCGTGCTGGGTTGAATCAGCATACGGTGGAGATCTCTCACACACACACACACACACACACGTAAGGCCAGAGTTGCCACTAACATTAAGATCATCTTTATCTCCCTTCTGGGCGTGCAAGCTTCCCTTCCAGCTCTCTCTCTCTCTCGGGAGCTCTCCTCCCTTCGGGACACTAATGGCATTCTCCATGACAACAGCCGCATGACACCGGCGTGCCCTTGAGGTCCAGGTGACCCCTCCTGGGGAGGGCTGCCGCCGTGGCAACCCAACAGCAGGGGTCGGAGGTCGCGTCCCGTCATTCCATCGCATCACCCTTCCGAGAGAGAGAGAGATAGAGAGACAGAAAGGATTGGGAGAGAAAAGAGAGAGAGGATTGGAGAGAGAGCGAGACAGAGACAGAGAGAGAGAGACTTGAAGCTTGCCCACCCGGGAAGCCGAGCAGGGTTTTAGCCAGGGGCGGTTTTGGCTCTGGACTCGCGTACCGGCGCTCCGCACCGTGGCTCCCAGGCCAGGGCCAGAAAATCAATACCTAGAAATAATACCGCAGATTTCTTTTGGCACCCTCGAATAGGCCAACTTCCCTAGCATCGCCTCAAGTGTTCCGGTCAGTTAGACGCACACCAGTGTGTGAAACAATATTATAAATAAAGAAGGAATAGTGGAATTTATTCCGAGTGTTGAAATTCATGGACTAAACTTCAAACTTGGCTCATTGTTGTTACATTGGTTTATTTATTTTTTTGCCATCATCACATTTATTCACGTCCACCATGAGGTTTATTAGTTTACATTTATATAAGAATATGTATGTGTGAAATCTCTTGGCAATATTGCATGGACATGGAAATGTGCTTTGAAAGGAAATTAGAGTGCATTTTTTACACGTTGCATATAATGCTTTACTTAGGCCAACACTGAAAGACGCCGTTATATATATTAAGCCCTAACCAGTGTCTCTGGAAGCTTTCATACAACACATGAGCCCCATGTTCATCAGCAGCCAACACTGCCATCGAGTGGCTGAAAACACACTTGCATTTTATAGCCTTGTTGTTTAAACATAGGTTCACTTCCACTCTATTTTACAGCATAAATAACAAAACGCAAATACATTGTCGAAAGCAACATTTGACCTCAGGTCCACATTGTGATTATCTTGAAACACAAGAAAAGCCCCCGAAACAAAACAAAATAGATACTTTCATGTCACGCATACATTCTCTTAAGAGAAACTGAAACAGGAAGTAAAAGGAGCAAACAGGAAGTGAGGCTCTAACAGGAAGCTATGTGCTCAGCCTCTAGCGTGCCATACCTTTGGTCATGTCGATAACAAAAAGTATTGTTTACGTTCCCCGTGTGAACAAGAGTCACAAACACGGGACGGGACAATCCATAGCGTGCCAAAACTAAAAATGTTAATAAAAGGAAAAACATTTCAAAGATGACAGACATTTTGAATGAAGTCACTCGAGGCTAACCGGGTGAGGCTCTGTCTCCATGGCCACCTGTGGCCCACTTCAGGTCACCCCGGGCAGGAGCCGCTGTTGACCGAAGACTGGGGGAGCCAGGAGGGCACCTGAGAGAGAGAGAGAGAGAGAGAGATCTGTAACGTATATAAAAAAATCTTTTTTTTATTTTTTATATCTATCTCAATCCATATAAAAGATATCTAGGCTAAATCATTCCAAATGATATACCATCTTTGAGTGGTGTTGTAAAGTCATGAAATTAAGATATTGACTTATTGCAAGAGTGTGAATTTTGACTTAAAGAGAATATGCCCCAAGAAGTTTTACTCTAATACCAACCTCAACATATACTACCACCAAACTATTAACGTAATGAAAAGTCAGTTGGACACTCAAAACATCATGTTCTTTATATCGATCTTAAAAAGTCTTCATATTTATTGCTATGAACACATAAAAAAAAAAAAAACGTCCATAACCAACGATAAAAATGGAGGCCCCTTACTGGGTTGGCTCCGGAGCGGCTCCTGAACAGGCTCCCGTAGCCACGCCCCTGGACCTGGGCCGAGCGCGTCCTCTGCACCGCCAGGGCCACCGCCTGGGCGAAGCGGGACGGGGCCGTGCTCACCCTCTTCAGGGGGGACGAGGCGTCCTTCGTTGGGGTTCCTGGACCGCCAGGGGTCTGGGTGGAAGAGGAGGGTGGGGGAGGGGGAGGAAGAGCCGAAGACGACCGGAGCAGGGTGGATCGTTCGTCTGGCACGCCGTCCTGGTCGTCGTAGGCAACGGGCGGAGGAGGTGGAGGGAAATGCTCGTCGTCTTCATCGGGGACTTCGTCGTAGTCCCCCTCCCCCTGGATCTCCTCCTTTTGGACCCCCTTGTCTTTCACCACCACCGCCTCGTGGACCGACACCTTGGCCTCCGTGTCGCGGACCACCTGGTCCTCCTCCACCTGGGCAGCCCGTGTCTCAGGTTCTGGACCGGGCCGGTCCACCTCCGCGCCCCCTTCTTGAGATCCGGAGTCTTGCGGTGCGGGACCGGCCACCTCTGCCTGAGGGACGTCTACCTCTCCCTGGACCCCGTCGGAGTCAGCGCTCAGCGAGGTCTGGGCCCCCCCGTCGGCCACGGGACCCCTGGCGGCCGGAGAAGAGGTCCGGGGCTCCGGGCTCCCTGGGGGGTCACCGTCGGCTCGGCTCTCCCCGTCCTCGGGGTCCCATCTGGTAGTCGATATCCGGTCGTCCGGGACAACCAGGCCCTGATCCACCTCGTAGAGGCGGTGCTTCTTTGCGGGCACCACCTTGAACGTGGTCATCCCCTTCCTCTGCAACGCATCCCCCCACACCTCTGGGTGTGGGGGGATGCCACCTTGCCCACCAATCAGACACCTGGGCCCCAGCAATGGCTCATGGGTAAGGGAGACATCCTCGTCGCCTTCATCGCCGTGGGGTTTAGAGAAGGAAGCGTCGCCACAACGTCGGTTCGGCAGCTTCCCGTTGGACAGGGAGGAGTTGATGATCTGGGAGAGGACGGAGTGACCCTGAGAGAACACTTTGCCCGCACGCTGGGGTTCGGGCAAAGAGCTCGGGCCCGAGTCGCAGCCGTCGTCCTGGGGTGGTGGCAGGAGCTGGGTGGGAGAGGAGGAGATGGTCGAAGAGGAGGAGGTGGATGAAGAGGAGCGGAGAGGGGAGCCCGTTCTGCTTTCGTCGGCGGAGTCGCCCTGCGGCCTCAACTCCCATGTGCGATCGGAGTTAGAAATCCCTGAAAGGCAAGGGACAGTTTCAAAACATAATACGGATACAGTTGTGAGTGTTGTGTTAATATCGCTTAAGAATTGGTTGGATAAATATACCACCTTGACAGTTTTGTTTCATTAAATCAGTTTAGATTAGATTTCCATTCATGAAACATAAAGACAGATATCAACTTTCATCATAAAGTCTCAAAAAAAGACATGCGATACATCACAATGACATCCATATCCTATAATAGAAATTTGATTTTTTTACTTGCTAAATTACTTTATTACCGAATCAATTTAAACTTAATTCAATTCAAGGCAATTAAAATGTTCATCATTATGGTTCTATAGGCGTGCCAGTGCCAATAATTAACACATCATCCTATTCCAGTGGAAACAAGTTTCAGTGTCATTAAGCTGATTCATAGTTTACTCAGCACCTGAATAGGAAAATGTAAAATGTAGGCTCTTCTGATGAAGACATCAGCTGAATGACTAAATGTAAATTAATTAATGTTTTAAACAGGATCGCCTGGATTTCCAGTCTTTTCTTGTGGTCATAAAAGAGAGCCTGGAGGAGGAACCTAACAGTGAGGGCTGGCCTATCACTACTTGTGATTGGGCGGATTGTACTAGACAAAAGTGGAAGGGAGGAATGGGCAGCTGGATGAACCAATGACTGGCTGACACCATGGGTCTGAAGGGCAATGACAGTCAGAGGCTGAACGGTAAAAGCCACACATCGGGTCAGGCGAGAAACTTGACACGTTTTGGATCTGGTTTGTGAAGTCTTGATCTCTTTTTATTAACATTAGATCACCTTAGGGTACATGATTCTAACACTGTTTTATGATGGGAGGTTATTACCATAACTTAAACTTATTTCTGAAACACGCACACAACTTTAGAAAGAACAAATGAAAAGACAAATGGTCAAATGCACAATGTTCCCTTGGATGTAAGAAAGCGCAAAAACAAAAGAAGCTATTCTATTGTTGTTCCATGTTGATCCAAAAAAGGCAACAGTCCACCAGAGTGAGAAATGTCGAAGATCTTTTACAAAATAATAAGCAAGCAAAATACATAGAGGAAAAACAGTTGCAAAAAAGCAGTTGAAAATCAGTTAGACAAAAAATAGAAAATAAAAAACAGCATGGGGCGCTGACAGTAAACACCACACAATGGTAGAAGCCTCAAAATAAACCACAAAAACAATCATACCTAAACCACACACACACACACACACACACACACACACACACACACACACACACACACACACACACACACACACACACACACACACACACACACACACACACACACACACACACACACACACACACACACACACACGAGAAGGAAAAAGCAGACACAGGAGGAGACCACAGCAGCATGCGAGTGAAGACCGAGAGGAGGAGGAGGAGGAGGTGCTGGAGGAGGAGGAGGTGGTGCTTGGACAGGAGCATCAGAGGAGGTTGGAGGAGGAGGAAAAAAGGAGACAGCAGGAGCAACCCCCCGCCCCTCCTCATTCAACCCCCCCTTAGGGTTACATCTGAGTCTGGAAGGAGAAAAACACCCGATTATGGACGGACACCACCACCACCACCTCCACCTCCACCAACACAAATACCAGCCCCCCCTGCCGACTCCCCACAATCACCACAGCAGTCAAGAATGTCTGTGGTTATTGCTGCTGCATGTTCGGCCCTTGTAATTACCTCAATGTTTGTTTTTTGTACGTACTCAAGCACTTAACCATTCTAAAATGTACCTTTTGTTTGTAAGGATTCATGTGCAGTAAAAATGGCCCTTTGTCATCGTCGTTGATTCAACTCGATACTTTTCATGATTTAATAATTTAGCAATGCATTTGAGTGGTATACGTTAGCTTGTGGCTAAAGCCGACACGCCAACCATGTCCGCAAAAATGTTGCGTTTCCCGCCGGCGCCTAACAGAAGCGCGTTCACAAAGCCAGGTCACGCTTGTTGGCTGCGGTACATAGCTGAACCCCGCTTTAATGAAGAAGGCATCCATGGTGGACCGTTGGGCAAAGTATTCAACAGCGTGTACTCCCAGTCTCAGCGGCTGGTCAGACATGTGTAGGAGTACGAGCTCGTAGGAGCGTTAGGTGAAAGAGTGATCAACAAGTAGGGAGATGGGAGTCGCATTTTCACAATGGATTTGTGCCAACGCAATGGTATCACACACACACACACACGCGCACGCACGCACGCACGCACACGCACACGCACACGCACGCTGGGGCAATTAGAACAAGCGATTGCTGTAGCAATTTGAACAAACTCTATAGGAGAACCAAAATAAAACACATCTAGCTAATTATATTTAACCCAATGGCAAATGGCCTTGCCTTGAGTAGCACAAGGCTATGAATCAATGAATAAAACAGTCAAATGAACAAGGGCGGGGTCAAGTGATGGTGAACCCGGCCGGGGTAAAGAAAAGGCACATCAGATTTATTTAGGCATGAGGATTTACAGCCTCAGACAAAAGACAGATTAATCTTGACCTCGGCTCGGACCTCAAACATTTCATGAACCGCCCTTGGTTGGGGGGGGGGGTTCAATGTGACGGGGTTAAAGGGGTCGACTGACAGAATGCCATGCAGTCAAGTGGATTACAACTCCTTACTCTGCAATTTGGTGCCATTTGGCATGACATTTTAATCTTTATTAAACTTCTGCCCCTCCGCCTTCCTGACCTCATATAACTCTAGTGTGAGTTGGGGGGGGGAGCACCACTCCAAATAAACCTTTCCTCAGATTACTGTTAAAACTATCTACAGGGATTAGGCGTTGGCTGCATTTCGTCTGCGATGTTTCCCCTCACCACCAGGGGGCGTGTGGTAAGTGGCAGGCTGCTTGTGTAATAAAACCACACCGTAGTTATATTACCATCAAGTCCTTTAGCAGTTTCACTCATCCATAAAACTTTACGCATATTGCCCAAGGATGCCTACAGGCGAGCTGCAGGGCAGACATTGGAGATTCGAGAACCTTTCTGGGACTGGGTCCAACCCTCCTACCGCCAGACTCATCACGTCTCAAACTACGAGGGCATTGTAAAACTTAACATTCATTCAGACTTTGCTTTTGCGAACCTTGTTATTAAAACGTATACTTATTGTCAAAACACACACACACACACACACACACACACACACACACACACACTCACACGCACAAACACTCACACACACACACACACACACACACACACACACAATGGTCACATACACAATGCCCTCGTGGATGTAAGAAAAAGAAAAAGAAAAAAGCTATTCTATCTTTTTCTAAAAAAAGGCAACAGTCCACCAGAGTGAGAGATGTTAACCAACTTCTACAGCATAATAACTTTGTTATTACAACTTGGGTACAGCATGTTCTGCGGAGCTTAAACCAACACAAGGCCCCTTTAGAGAAGGCTCCTCCACGGCCACGGTCGACGGTTTGTTTACCTGCACTCCCTTCAGTGTCAGCAGGCAGGCTGGCATGGGAACCGGCACAGGGAGGTAGCGGTGCTTTCCTCTTGGTCCTCCTCAAGGTCGTGTTGGCTGAGCTCTGGACGCACAATAGACAGACAGACAGTCGGAGTGTCACCAAGACTGGCTTGGGGCGGTTTCGGAGCAGTAACAGTCTATTTTAATGTGTTCTTTCAGTTCGGATTGCTAACGTGACATTAATGGCCGACCTTCGGTGGGTGTAGAGATCTTGTCTGATATTTACAGAAACTTATTTTTCTAATTTTAATACTGGAACTGAAGGCGCCATTTTACATGCACGAGACAAAAGTCATGTTCTAACTGTACAAATATTTGAGTACAGTTCAAACACAAAGTTAATATCCAAAGATACATGCTGTTCTCACCATGGCAACCACAGGTATGAACCCTAACTTGAGGCCATGCATCACAATGTAAGGCCCTTCTAAAAACCCTTACCAACGGGCTTTAGCACTTTTACATTGTCACGTGATTTCTGTGCCCCTCCTCTCCAATTGCCCCACCTGCCATACCCAATTGCCTTTGTATTGCACTTCCCCTTTGCATCTGTGTATAAAACAGTATTTAAAACAAAACAAAAACAATGTCTCTTTCATTTGAAACTTAACATCTCATGAAAACCATTGGAAACTACAAGACGAGCCACAACCAGCATTCATCCTATACCTAGATTTAACCATTACAAATGCATTATGGGAAGTGTACACCCTTAACCATTTAAAATGTAATGACTACATTTAATCGCCTTATCCTAACAACCCATAATCCAACACCTAAACCTAAACGTTTCAAATGAATCATGTGAAATGGACATTTAATAAGTGTTTTGTTTAACACACACTTATGTCCTACACTGTTGTTAGATGACAAATGTACCAAACTTGCCCGACGACCCAACCCAGTTACCTGGGGCTCTGTGACCCGGAGGCCGCTGATGTTGTCGGGCACGCTCCGGGACGCCGTAATTGGCGGGCGCGGGGCGGGCCTCTTCTTGGTCGTGCAGGGCGTGGACGGGTCGGCGGAGCAGAGGCCCAAGGTGCTGGCCCTGACTGATGGAGCCTCCTGGAGATCCTGAGATACAGGCATGTACACCCGGCCGTCCTACAGAGCAGGGAGATCATAGCGCTTAGTCCTGCAGGTAAAACCAACGTACCATTCAGGTTGCCATGTTGGAGAGAGGCTAGCATGCAAGACATGTAATGAAGTATTATTATTCTACTGATCATATCATTAGTAAAATCAGTAAAATATAGTTTGGGTCAACTCAGAGACGACTGGTGTTGGTGTCGTTATTATTTGTGGATAGCGTGACATAAAAGTGGGACAAAAGTAAAATGATATGTTTTGAATATTATCAAAAGAAAAATTAGCATCGAACCTCAGAGTCTGAATTCGGTCGCCTACCTTGTCCTTCTTTCTCCGGAACAAACTGAGGAATCCGATGTTTCCCCCCCTTTTCTTCTCGTTTCGGGAAAGCTGCTGGCCTTCCCCACACCCTGTGTCAAACACGTCAACGACTACTAAACGTTTATCCAGCAGCCTTAAAAGACAATGAATAAAACACGCTCACATCAACATGCCCTCGAAACGGTCCCCCGTTCATCCCCACTCTACAGCACAGCCAGTCATCTGGCAACATATGGCAAGCGTGTGGTACCTGTTGGTGGATCCGTCTTGGGGGTCTCGGATGCGTGGAGGACCTCCAATGACGCTTCCGCTGCTGCTGCCGTTTCAGAGCAGAAGGACAACGAGATTAGTATTGAGGTGTGTGTGTATGCATACTGTATAGTACTATACACTTGTGTGGAAATATTGCCAAGACGTTGCAGGTGTTGCATCAACTGCATTGTCCCCGAAAAAAGAAGGCTATGTGTTTTTTGTAAAAAAATAGGTGTATTTTATTTTTTCAACAAGTTGAGAGGTTAAAGAAGGGACCGTTTGAAATAGTTGGATTCAGAGGACATCACCATTAGCATACACCATCACAAGCCGGTATTCTACTATACGACAGGGCTTGTAAATCAGAATTCATCAAAGGGGTTTAGTTAGTGATCTTCCACCATTTTGAGAGCACTCAAGAGAGCTGAATTACTGTGAAAACTTATATATACCTAAATATACCATAACCCAGACTAAAGAAAACGTAATTGTGCTACCTCTAGCATGAGAAAGGTTTTGGCAGTCCACACAACAATGTCTCTCCATAATGACAAATAAATTAGGATTTAATAATAAACATGACCACCATTTTTTAATACCAAAACAATAACTAACATTCAAATGATCTTATGCTTCCAAGATGGAGGCGGTCATTGTACAAGCCTTGTACTTCTTAGTGGGCCACATTAGTGTTCAAGCAGCTCACCGGCTGTATCTTTGGCAAACAGTTCCCTGATCCCCAGGTCATTAAGGGACTTCATCAGGTCCAAAGGCTCCTGGGTCAGGGAGTCTCTCAGCAGAGCCGTCGACGCCGGCTGGAACTCGCATTTCTGGCTGATGGCCGACACCAGGTCCTCTAGCGGCACGCGGGGACTCACACGCACCACCGTCTTATGAGACTTCCTGTAGTTCACCAGGAGACGGACTGTCGCCTGTGAACAGTTAGAACTACGTTAGACTTTAAGTTGCATGGGTAAACTTGCTTATAAACGTACAACTATAACTGTACATGCATACATACATACATACATACATACATAACATTACTCAGACGTTTTACTTTGTGTGGAACACTCGCTAAAACTATATCATGAAAATTAAGACTTATTTACTAATGAAAGTTACTGGAAAAGTTCAGGGAATTTGCATACACTGTAATAATGATTAAATGAGCTTACTGGCAAATATGTAATTCATCAATTTGTATATATCGATATAAAAATATATAGAAACATATATACATACACACATGCATATATCTACATAAATGCACACACACTTATTTTGACAGTATTCCTTATTATAAGGTATTTTGGGGTAAAAAGGTTACGGTTGGTTGACCTCCGGCGTATAAGGCCTCCTGGCCTTGTCCTCGGACACTTTAGGTTTCAGCACGATGGTGTCTGCCTCCAGCAAGCCAATCAGAGAGCTAGGTTTGAAGCAGACGTTGTTCTTGTTGTGCGACAGGATCTCCACGGTGTGGTCGGAGGGGTTGAGGTGGTACTTTGCACACAGCGTGACTAGCAGGTCTATCACGGGTTTACTGTGGACACACGATTCATGTCGTCACCTAGCTATTAGCAACGGAGCATTAATGTTGTCACCTGGCTAAAGCAACATGCACATATAGTCAGCTATAGTAGTAGCAAGGCAGATGAACAACTGTTCTTTATCTGGATGATAAGTTGTATGATAACGTGTTACATTTAATTGAGGTCTAATGTTGAAATGTACGACAGGGTCATATGACAATATTGTGAAATAATAACTCATAGTCCATCTTAGGATATCGATGACAGGCGGATAACAGACGTATGCAACGTTTTCATTACTGTGGCCTAATGTCAGGCCATGACATGTGGCCTATAATTATAACCAACTAAACAAAATACTACCCTGCACATCTTACAACAATGACAACCATTATACAATTCATCCTCATATTAAATGGGCACAAAACAGATATTAGCACATTTTGTGAACAAACATTAACATAACATTAACAAAGAGGCGTTGGGGAGCCGAAAGAGCCGGCTCTGGTGAACAGAGGTAGTCAGTTCCGAACTTCCGCCCTCCAACACGTGTTGCTGGCCGGACCTAATTGCTTAACACATTGCAGTCGTAATACTACCGAACTTACCGGACATCCTATCATTACGAGAGAATACCAAACAACAATTAACGTCCACGTGAGCAATTATTGTTTCTCTCTACCGGAGTAGAGGTATGTAAGACAGCCTACCTGCCGTGCACCGTGACGGTCCTCTCCAGCCCCGAGGGCAGCACCACGGACAGATCGTGGTCCCTCTCCGCGGGTTCCCCCTGGTCCTCCATAGCGACATGCAGATCGGGCTGCTACCGTCGCGGCCTATCTGGGACACCTGACGGCAGGGGAGTAAGAGGGTCCTCGTCGTGAGCCTAGTAGCCTACTCTGTGTTTTGTTTATATTATTTATGTACCCGTCCGCTTTAGAAAGGTCCGACCCAGCTGCGGTCTGTGGCGGGTGTGAACGTCAGTGTGAGATGCCCTTTATGAACGAAACTGATTTTGAAGGAGCAAGGCCTGCTCTTTATGGGCTTGTACATCATTAATGCATCATGGGAGTTAACGTAGGAACCGGGAGTTGTAATACTAAGAGCATAAATCAACGTAAATATACCGTCACCAAGGCTGCTATGAACTGTTTTGCCATGTCTGACATGAGAAACGCTTGACCGATCATTTCACATTAATAACTAAACTAAATTACCAAAAAGAAAACATGATCACAATCAAATAACTGCCTGCGTCCAAAATAAAGGCCGCCATTGCGATGTGACGTCATGCTGTACAAGCTCATTAGCTTGTGTGGAGTTTCTCACTATGGAATAATTCATGGCTTACTACAAAGTGACAGTGACACCCGTTTATATTTATCAATTACAACTTGTACCTTGTTTGTTGCTTCCCTTAAGGCGTTAACTAGAACTGTGCGAACCAGTTGGACTGATTACAATGCCCGACATTTAATGTCAATGTGAAAGTCAAGCCTTCCTGGGTGAATGCCAATTACCTAGATTACCAGGAGCAACATAAGTTAAACATTTTACTTCAAAAAGTAAGCAAATACTTTATATATTGTAATTCTTTGAGGCTTCGACATAAATGTACAAATGGGATGTGATTCTTACAATGGGCCATCCCACATGGTAAGATAAAACAATTATCTGATCAAATCACTCATCGCTGCTGCCTGTGTGACCGCACCCCGGTGTATCCTAACGTCAGGTTCACTAGAGCATGTTTTCACAGTCAGCTGTTCAAATTAGATCATGTGCACTGTTCATGGCCTAACACCCTGCAGCCAAGGTGCAGGCATGGCTGAACGCACGCCACTGATAACCCACAACCCGGGGAACTAGAATTGCACCTCCCGTTTGAGTGGGTTGAACAGTTGAATAGGTAGAAAATCCTGTTAATACTTGAGAAAAAAAGTCAAACGTTAACACTTTAGAAGCGATTGTTATTTAATGACTTTAAATAAATATCAGATGTTACAACCAGAAGTCACAATAAACACTTAACTAACTAACTTTAACCGTCCACTGACAATTGCCAAATAGTCTACAAGAGAGACAGTTTGTCTTCAACCATGCTGGCTGAGGACTGTCTAACTCAGGACTCTAGACAAGATTATGGTTCCTCGAGTAAGAAGGATTAGTTTTTTCCTTTTTTTAAATTCACACGTGTCTCTTTCGTTTAGTCTGTGTTGTATAGACAAGACATTGTAGCCCACTTAAAGCACCGTAAATAAAAAAATATAGGTCTTACATGCTTACCTGTATGAGGCGATGTTTTCCATTTTCAGTTGACAGCTGTTGGGTGTTACCAAAGTGGTCGGGGCTGGAGAGAAAGAGAGCAAGTGTTCCTTCCCACTAATCCTTGTTTATCCATGCCTTCCACTGAGTCTGCCTCCTCCCACTCATTGGATGACATCACTGACTCAATGTGATACACACACACACACACACACACACACACACACACACACACACACACACACACACACACACACACACACACACACACACACAGAGAGAGAGGATAACATGCTGTTATCTACTCCCTTTTGACAATGCCCATTGTAATTTGCCACGATGTATTTAAAGTTGAGCTCTTCTGTGATAATCATTTTATAAATACAAGTGCATAAATGGTTTACAAAGTTTATAAAAAATAATTGAATGAATCGTGAAATTACTCATTTCAGATGAGTGAATGATGATTGCATTTTTTGCTTACATTTTATTTATTCACATTTATGTTTTTGATTTTGTTTCAATACATTTTGGGATGGGTAATGGTTGAACGATAAATAGTTACAATACCAGATGAATAAGCTTTGAAGATGGCTGATCTGAGGAGGAGCAGCCATATATTTGATTCATATTTGTTCATCGTTCAATGTTATCCGTACTTTTCACATTTCCTCTAAAGATAATGAGTTGTAACATAATATATGGGGCACTGAATAATTGTAAACATGCACGTGCCAATGGCAGTAAATATTTGTCACGTGGCTGTTACCTACAGCCCTCAAAATACATTACAGAGTTCGTGGCCCCCCGAGCGAGCCGTACATTAGGTTTTAATCATGTTAAGCATATGGAGCACAGGTTCACGAGGTATTTTGATCATATAATCCAATTTCTGTGTGTGTTCAGTGTACAGAGCTAGTCAGGCTAAGCTAACAGATTGCAACGAGTGACCAGCTGGTCTCACCAAATACTTCGGTTTAGCCCTACCTATACTAAATCATCAACACTTAACACTTTAGTTATGATTCAAGTGCTCTATTTCTGGTGTTTAGGAAATCAAAGTGGCAGCCAAAGGCCCTTGGTATGTAATATTATTATCCACAAAAAACCTGCTATTGTCTGAAAAGGCTCATGTTTACGTTAATCTGCGTCATTCCAGTGCGAGTTCTGCCACCCCCATGTAAACTCCGGAAAGATGTTTCCATTCATCTTGAACTGTGTGTCCACTCAGACACACGGCTGTTTGCATCTACAGAAACAACATGGGGTTGTGAGTAGTAGGAGAACATAAAGCCACTTACATATGCCTTTAGATGTGTGGTGGAAGACTGGCTTTCACACTACTGTCATTTCCATTATTTGTTTGATTTTTATGTGGAGTATGGGTTAAATATTTCTGTATGTCAACAAATGTGCTCACGAAAAGGACAGGGTAAGTGTCGAAGAGTGTCCTAGCCGAAGGTTCAAATCCTAATGTCCACACCCTAAATGAAGTCACCCTTGAGCAAATTAAATAAGCCACTTGGGATAATCGTGTGCCAAAATGAATATCTAATGGAAACGAGTGGTTTAATTTCAGTTCATATTGTCTTTTAAAAACATAGAATGATTCAATTTGCGTGGGTATAGTAGCTCCTCTAAATAGCAATAGCAGTGTATAATGTTAGCCTGCACGCCCTGAACATGGTTAGCAAATTCCCCGCTCTACTTCTAATTAAACCCTTGCTGGTCACACGCAGGAGCAAAGAGTGTGGAGGACACATGAACACATAGTTAGAATAGTTTGTTACTTTGTTATAAAACTATAGAGACCTATTGCAATGTTGTATACCACTATGAACTCAACACCTTATTAAGATCTGTTTGGCGGCTAGATATTGGTTTTTACTTTTTTTATAAAAAAGAATTGATATAGGCTATCTGTTTATGTATACCTCCGAAACATAATTGTAGGCCTACAATAGGCTATTGTTTGACATATAAATTATACTAATATAATGCCTGAAGTATTTGCAAATGCTCACTAAAGTAGGTATTTTTGGAGAATTTCTTTTTGTTAATTGGAGTCAATGAAACTCGACAGAACAGTTATTTATTATGTGACACAATGAAAACAACTGAGTGCTGAATCTCTTCAGTGTATCCACTAGTGGGCGATTGTTGCGCGTGTAATTGAACAACCCAACCACCAGATGGCGTAGTTTACAAAAAGAATGACCAGCTCAACGACGCGCTGGGGCGTGGGCGCTTCATCACCTTTTTCTAACTGCTAGCCTTCCGAATTCGCCCCGGGTTTTTGCATAGTCTACGCCAATAATTTTGAAATTGCACACGTTTTAATATTCCGTTTTTATTAAAAACATGTATGCTCTCAATCCCCGTATAATGCAACAAGTGTGTGAACGTATTGGAAAACAACAATCCGTTTAGCTTTTTATTGAGGCAATTTTTGTAATACGGCCTACCTAAGACTAGTAAAATATTGGTGTGTCCAGATTTACAAAAAAAAAAATAGATTTCCATAATTGTATTATAGCCAACGACCATAAGACCCTTTGTTTTAACTTGCGCTGTCCTGAAGTTAGTTGCCATCTACATTTCGTTGGCATTTCAGCTGTAAATGGCTGCAACCTGGTTTGTTATCGTTTTGTCGTTTAACTCCTAGTGTCCTGCAAGAACAAAAACGATGAGGAATTTATTGATGGCTTTGATTTCAAAGCATGAACTTTAGGTTTGAAGATGAGATGAGATGAAGTTTTATCAGAGGATCCATGGAGGTAATATGCGGGGGGAGGAGTGGACCTGGACATCAAGGGGGAGGACCTGTCCATGCAGGGCGAACCTGGCCATCTTGAACTGGGGCTGTGACATCCCCACCCTGCGTGCGACGCCTTCACAACCGGAAACGCGGATCGATTTTTTCTCTGTTGTTGCTGCTGCTGTATGCATGGGCATTGGAAAGAGCGCCGAAACAACACGAGTGCACTCGGATGTCGCTGTCATCCGTCCGGTGATAGCGGTGGGGAGAACCGATTCAAACCCCTGATCCGTGGCTCTGAAGGGATTTGTTCTCCACCCGGGATGGGGTCTACATTGAGGACCGACCTGTTGGGCACCGTGAGGCGGGTGAGTCTCCGGGAACACGACGCTCCCCACCATTCAGGGTTTATTTCATGGGGACTGAAGCCTTTTTTATTATTTTAATAAGGATGTCATTTAACGAGGACAAACGTCGAGTACACACACACACACACACACACACACACACACACACACACACACACACACACACACACACACACACCACATTCAGCACCATCATGTCAGGGGTTTCTCGATTGTTCTTCGCAGTTTATAACCTGTAGCGATTCAATCCAGTAGTTTAATATTTTATTTAGTTTGTTAGGTTATAAGATCAACTGACACGTGTTGATGGTGACAACTAGGTCCACGTTATAAACAGCCTATATATTTTTAATATGGGAGGAGCTGACTGCCAAACAGAGATTTTAACCGACCCAGAGAATAAAAAAAGAATGACTTTTAACAGTCGACCTACTTTACACACATGTTGCCCCCTTACAACATGCAAATGTTACTGATGTTACTGTAACAGCACCCAGGCTGTTACAGATTGAGAACAAATTCCCAGACTAGCCATTAGCCCAACACACACACACACACACACACACACACACACACACACACACACACACACACACACACACACACACACACACACACACACACACACACACACACACACACACACACACAGAGGAGAAAGAAGCCCACAGCCGTTTCATTTTATTGGTTTTGTTTCGGGGATAACTCTAGCGGCTGACACACACACACACACACACACACACACACACACACACACACACACACACACACTCTCTGGGACCAGGTCACGCCCAGAAGGGCCCATCATTAGGGTCCATTTAGGGGGCTTCAGGAATGACTGGGAGCGGCTGCTGACGCGGTCCCCACCTTCAGTGCCTTCGGTCGGCTACTTTGTGCGATCATCACTGGAGATCGCAGCGTTTGCTTCTCTTATCAGTACATCTGATCCGACTCGGAAGGGTGGTGCTTGTTGTTGTGGTGGAGTAGGAGGGGTGAGAGGGTGGTGGAGACGCTGGGAAAACGCGGAGACATCAACATGGCGACCGCCTGCTCCCCCCCCCGGCACGGCTCCGTTTTAATACAGCGACCATTAAGGTATTCTTGTCCCCCTCAACCCGACTGTCCTTGGGTGGGGGTCGGTGGGGGTCGTTTCCCCCCCCCCCCCCCATGTCTCTCGAGGGTTTATCGTTTCTTTCTGATTTGTCGACTTGGCGACGATCGCGTCCACATCAAGTTTTTGCCGCCACCTATTGTCCCCCAGCCATGCGTGATTGAACGATTAGATGTAATGCTTGTCTGTCGGTGTTCAGGGTGGACTGCGAGGCGCTGTTCCTGTCTGGTCTGGTCTTTGAGGGAAAAGGGATTGATCCCACAGAACCGGTTTTGCAACGCTCTCTTCTTTCAGCACCACGGACAGCGGAGCTGAGGTCTTTCCGGTGCTTTCTCTGTTCACAGCACGACGATTACGTGCTGCCTTTCATTAGTCAGGAGGAACCGGGATAAACGTTCTGAAAATAGAGTGGCAGCCATCTCGCACGTCTCTGTTGACCACCCCCACCTCCACCAGCCAGAGGGGAACGCTCTTGAGTTGGGTACCCATGCAGTCACAGTGTGTGGATGCTGTTGCTGCAGGCCCTGAGTGGAGTCGATGAGACACACTTCGTGTACACAACCCCCCCTCCTCCCCCCTTGCCTCTCCTCCTGCTCCACCGCCTCCATCTATGACCCTAAATATCATGCCAGACACACCGTTACACCACGCACGTCTAAACACTGTGTCCGGGGGCAGGGTGCAGGGATGCAACAGCAGATGCCGGCGTGTCTGTGTGTTCTGTTTATAGAGCGGCTCTGTCCAATGAAATGAGGGCATTAACTCACTGATTGAGCATTGATTGTTTATAGGGAGACTTTGTGGTTTACGGTGGCCAGGCCCAGTGCCTGGCCGTCTTGTTGGTGGACTGATGATAATGATGAAAGTAATAAAAAAATGTTGCACTTTTAGTGTTTAGTGTTTTATACAGAACAGGTTTTAATTGTTTACTTTTTCAAGCGTAGCAACCAGCAATGTACTGGTTACTAGTGTTTGAACCCAGAACGTGTTGACGGGTAGTCAAACACCCTTTCCTGCCTGTTTATCATTGAATAATTATTATGTAGTTATAGTATAATAGAACTCATGCGTCACAGAGATACCTAATGGAGCTTAGTATAAAATCTTCACAATTTGTACAGTGCCCCTCTTGAAGTAGTTCTAGTGTCAACCTTGTCAGCCGAATGAAAACTAGTTCTTACTAGTACAGATAAGATGTAAACGAAATACAAATCGAAAAAACCAAGTTGTGGTGACATGAAGCCTGTTTTGTATCATGGTCAACTGGTGTCCCCGGTCTCCAACGGAAAAGCATCAGTAAGACAGCAGGACACTCTAATGGAACGTCATCATATCATTCAAGTGTCCTGTGTAACTGTTGCTTTTTCGATGGAGATCAGAGACAACCTGTTGCTCTCGGTTGGGTTTTCAACCGATTTCAATGGTTCCCTATATCCGCCACCGAATCAGAGCCAGATACCTCGCTAAAGCAATCGACGACGTCATCCGCCAATTGTGGTCTAGCATTGACGTCATCGTCGGTGGGGGTTGTATTGATGTCATCATCATGTCGTCAAAATAAGGCTGGTCAGCATCCAGCTCACGTTAAACAAATAAGGAGAGACCGACCCAGCCGTGAGATGTTGGAGATATCGGTGGCCCAGGGGGACAGATCGCACTCTTAGGAGAAGCAGCAACAGGGAGAGCGAGAGAGCAGTGGAATGAGAGAACGAGGAGGAGAGAGAGAGTGTTAATAATAGGTCTCCGGGGAATGCTTTTTGTTTTTTTGTGGATTAGTGATCTTGTTTGTGTCTTCAGCCGTGCCGTCTATTGGTGGAACATGCTTGGCCTTTTGTAAGAGAGACACAGACAGACATGGAAAGAGGGCTGTGTTTATGGTGGTGAGGGGAGGCAGGCCGTGCGTCGTGGCGGGGTAACTTGAGACATGAATCGATGTTCAATGCGGCGTATGTCTTCGCAAAGCCCGCTAATGTGTGGGTAATTTACTGCAGACTAGAGTGGAGTAACTACATACCGTACATGTCGTTTACCGAGCTCATCATCGTCGAATTGTGTGTGTGTGTGTGTGTGTGTGTGTGTGTGTGTGTGTGTGTGTGTGTGTGTGTGTGTGTGTGTGTGTGTGTGTGGGTGTGTGTGTGTGTGTGTGTGCGTCTGTAGGGTGATTGCATTTCATTTATTTTAAATGCAATGTAGTTTAAATCTCAGAGTTTAAACATTGTATCATTTGAAGCTTAGTTTAATCATCCTGGTGTTGAAACGTCTTGAAGTTGAACAATCCTTTCCTTCAAATAGGTCAATTGTCCTGGGACTTGTACACAAATGCACTTGTTGTAGGAATATCTTTACTGTACAGACAGCAATACATTGTTTCACTTTCTTCTGACAGATGTACTTACTGTCAGTCACTTTGGATGAAAGCGTCTGCTAACTGCCCTACATCTAATTGTTATATGTAATGTTTTGTACTCAAAGTGTCCTGTACTTGAAGTGTCCTGTAGTAGAAATAGCCTGTCGTGAAAACATTGTGTTGACTGAGTTTCTTGCTGGTTAGGTTTCCTGTCCCCTGCGGTCATGGCTGATGACCGCAGGTGGAGTCTTATTCGTGTTATCGGAGTTCCCTAGTTTCTGTCCCTAGTCCTTAGTTCAGTTTTTTTTTATTTGTGAATTCTCTACCTTGCATTCTCTGTGAAGGACTCTAGCGTTTGCCTTGTGTAGCTTTATATCATCTAAACTCCCAGCAAAGTTCTGTTCATTTTGGTCTAGTATTAGCCCTTATATTGCTAAGTGTAAACAATAGTTTCGTTTCACAGACCTGTAGCTGAAAAGCATTGTGTGGTTGGGAAGAAAAAAACATACTTTCTGTCCTTTTCGTGGGCCTTCAACAGCTTCTCCTCCATAAACATTGTGAGGCCTGAGTTTTGGAGCAGGCTGCTTGCTTGGCTTGAGCGTGCCCGGTCCCCAGCTTTCTGGTCGGGGTTGGACTGGGAGAAACTGCCTATGCTATGGGACATGGTCCACGATTAGGCTATTCATTTCAGTGATCAGTGTCATATTTTTATTACTTTCTTTTTTTAGTTGTTAGTTGAGGATGCTCATCTGTCTGTTTATGTGATGGCAGAAATAATTTGGATTATGCATTACGTAAACACGATTTTTGAAGAACATTTATTATCTGAAGTGTTGTGTTTAGTTTTTGACCACTGGTATTAGAGGTTGTTCTTTGTACATCAGATAATGATGTTCCGTGTCATCCATCCACTATTCCTTTAATGGGTGGAGTCTGTTGTCTCTCCAGGCTACGAAGCCAAGCGGGTGACCATTTACCGTGGACACGTAGACATGATGTTTCGGGCTTTGAGGATGTACAAACTGCACAAAGCAGCAAGGGGGGGTTGGGGAGGTTCAGACCACACCCAAACTATCTCTCTATGACTGAGTTTATAAGCTGACTTTGAAATGTATATTTATTTGTCTTTCTGATACTTGTCAGGTTCTGTAGTGGATACATCCCTTAGTGATATGTAATGGGGGGTTTTATGTTTTGAGATCCCGTTGCTAAGCACTTTAAATACCTACGCTAATTTCGCTAACCTACTCTGATTGACCTACTTATCTCTTTTCTACTTGACCTCCCTTACCTATGTCCCTCCCTCCTTCCCTCTCTCCCTCTTCCCCTCCCTCCTTCCTTCCTCCCTCCCTTCCTTCCTTCCTTCCTTCCTTCCTTCCTTCCTTCCTTCCTTCCTTCCTTCCTTCCTTCCTTCCTTCCTTCCTTCCTTCCTTCCTCCCTCCCTTCCTTCCTTCCTTCCTTCTTTCCTTCCTTCCTTTCTTACCTTCCCTTCCTTCCCTTTGTGACATCATCATCACTGCCCCCCTCCCTCCCTCTCTCCCTCCCTCAGCTCTCCACCCCCTGCTAAGACCTCCCCATCCCCCTTGCTAAATCCTCCGCCCACACCACACCACCCTTGACCTCCTGCACCCCCCCGTCCCCCAACACCCCCAACACCCCCGCCCTCTACACCCTCCCCCTTCTCCCCCGCCCGCCGCCCCAAAGCCAAGCAGCAGGATGTCAAGATGGCCCAGCTGCTTGTACCGACGGGACCCGACAGCTTCCGCCCCTTCGTACCCGAGTCGCTGGCCGCCATCGAGAGGCACATCGCCGAGGAGCTGGCCCGCCGGCCGCGGGTGGAGCGCCGCGGGGCCGACGGCGCCGGAGGAGACGAGGACGACGAGCCGCGGCCCAACGGCGACCTGGAGGCGGGGAAGTCCCTGCCCTTCATCTACGGAGACGTGCCCCCGCGCCTGGTGTCCACGCCGCTGGAGGACCTGGACTCCTTCTACTGCAACCAGAAGGTGGGCGGGCTGACTCGCACATACATGCGTGAGCACACGCACACGCACACGTACATGCACGTGCACATACACGTATGCCCCGCACAAAGTCCTATTGATCACGTCTGGCCCATCAGAGACCTAGCTCCTCCCACTGAGTACTTCTTTATATGTGTGGGTTGTAATGGCGCCCTGTGTGTCTCTTCTTGTCTCTCTGGCCCTCCCCCTCCCTCCCTCCCTCCCTCCCTCCCCCCCTCCCTCCCTCTCTCTCTCTCCCCGGCCTCCAGACCTTTATAGTATTGAACCGTGGGAAGGCCCTCTTTCGCTTCAACGCCACGCCTGCATTGTACATCCTCAGCCCCTTCAACCCTCTGCGGCGGATCTCCATCAGAGTCCTGGTCCACTCATATCCTTCCTGCGGCAGAGGGGCGGGCCTGGGGAGACAGGGGGCGGGGCTTAACGACACATTGGGAGAAATGGAGTGGGTCCTAAACACCTTGGTAGACAGGGGGCGGGGCTTACAGATTCACATGGGGAGAAAGAGGGCAGGGCTGGCACGCCTGGGGAAACAGGGGGCGGACCAACGCGCTTTGGGCTTGGGGGGCGGGGCCTACACACCTGGGGAGGCACAGGGGATGGGCATCGACGAGGGTGGAGCAGATACACCTGATGAGACACCTGGCAGAAAGCCTATGGGGATTATTATAATATTTTTTTTTTATTTATTTTGCCTAAGAAGTCTGGTAATTGATTATCACACTGTGGGGCACAGTGACTCAGCATTTCTTAGCGTGTGTGTGTGTGTGTGTGTGTGTGTGTGTGTGTGTGTGTGTGTGTGTGTGTGTGTGTGTGTGTGTGTGTGTGTGTGTGTGTGTGTGTGTGTGCACATGCATCTGTGTGTGTATGTGCTTTGTACATTCCTTTAACGATTATCGTGATTGTGTGATGATCATGCGTAATGCTTCCTTGACCTGTCGGCCGTGCACGATGTTCAGCGTGTTGATCATGTTCACCATCCTGACCAACTGTGCGTTCATGACCCTCAGCAACCCCCCCGACTGGGCCAAGAATGTGGAGTAAGTTCTCTGCCCTCTCTTCTGCTCTTTTATCTCTGAGCTGCTAACACCAAAGGCCTCAGCCTTATACACAGTTTACATATATATGTATGTAAACTTATAATCTCACGCTGTGTGCTTTTGAGTTAAGGCTGTTTACATGGCTGTCATTCCCAAATGTCCTGTCTGGAATTATTTCAGGTTCTTCTTCAGGTTTTTAGGATTATGATTATTAAGGTTTTTCACCGTGCACACCTTTTAATAAATGGGACATATTCACACTTTGCCTATTCATACCATGGTAAATGTATCACTGAAGTCAAAGATTAGGCCAAATGGTTTATTAAGATGGGATTTAAGCTTAGCCAGCCAAAAACAAGCTAAAGTAGACTACTCACTGATAGCATATGATTGGCCTGCTTATGCTCTATAGTCAGGAAATAGGCACTGTTCCTGGAAAGCAGGAGCGTGTAGTCACCCTAATATATAATATATATAATATAAAGGAATCGAGTTGGTGGTGACTGTGTCTTCCTGTTTTCTCTAAGTGTCTGGCAGAGTGTCTGGGTCAAAGCTGACTCACACTCCTTTTCTCTCTGTCCCTCGTCTTCTCCCTTCTTAACCTCTCACTCTCACTCTCTCTCTTGCCCTTCTCCGTCAGATACACTTTCACAGGGATCTACACCTTTGAGTCACTCATCAAGATCCTGGCCAGGGGCTTCTGTGTGGGCAAGTTCACGTTCTTGCGCGACCCCTGGAACTGGCTGGACTTCAGTGTTATCCTCATGGCGTAAGTATCACTCACCGCCTTAGCACCCTGCTAGTGTCCACGTTAGTATCTTAGCTCTCCCCTATGCGTCTGCTCGTACCTGCGTTAGCAGCCGTTAGCTTTTGAATTACTTATTAGCATCCTGCTAGCATCCACATTAGCATCCTGTTAGCCCCTATGCGTCTGCTCGTGCCCACGTTATCATCTGCCAGCACTCATCAGCATCCTGCCCGGGCTCATGGGTGAGGCAACCACTGGCGCCTGTGTTGGCATTTGTTAGCATCCACTCGCGTATGCACTGTCATCCGTTAGCTTCCACAAGCACTTATTAGCAACCTGCTTGCGTCCATGGGTGTAGCATCCACTAGTTGGTATCCGTTAGCATTCAAGCTTAAGTGCCTTCTAGCGCTCAATAGCATCCCGTTGGCACCGCGGTAGCGTACTGCTAGCGCCCTGTTGGCATCTATTGTCCAGCTGTATCCTCTGAGATATCTCTCATATAAATCGCCTCCAAGTAAGGGATAACATACAGCGAGATCATTATTTCATAATAATAATCATACAATAATACATGTAATGATTACATGACATAATCTCCTGTATTGGACCCCAAACCCATATATGGGTTGGTTGCTGTCGACGAGTACACCCTCCGGTCATCAATTTATTCAAAGGTATTATGGTATGAAAATATGCCATGTCAAATATGAGCATCTGAAAACACAAGAATATCTGACCCTGCAGGCATATATAATGTATACTGTACACTATTTGATGTATTGTGTGTCTGACACTGCATATATATATATATATATATATATATATACACACACACACACACGCACACGCACACACGCATAAATATTCTGTTGTGTTTGATGTATGCATACTGTACACAATGGCAGTATTTGATGTACTTTGTGTATCTGCCCCTGCATGAATACATATACAATATGTGTGTTTACCGTATTTCATATATTGATGGTATATATACAGTATATGATGACACTATTTGATATACTGAGTATCTGACCCTGCAGTATACCATGTGGTTATTTAATGTATTGACAGTATATATACTGTACATAATGACAGTATTTGATGTACTGTTTGTATCTAACCCTGCAGGTATATATACTGTACACAATGACGGTATTTGATTTAATGTGTGTATCTGACCCTGCAGGTATACGTATATACAGTATATAACGTGTGTGTTTACCGTATTTAACCTATTGACGGTATATATTCTGTACATAATGATGCACTATATATATATTGATGTCCTGTGTGTATCTGACCCTGCAGGTATGTAACAGAGTTTGTAAACCTAGGCAATGTTTCCGCTCTGCGTACGTTCAGAGTGTTGCGAGCTTTGAAAACTATCTCAGTCATTCCAGGTAAGGCTGACCTCCGCTCGCCCTCCTGTTCGTTTGTGACGGTTTGTCGTTACCACCTCTCCCTCCCTCCCTCCCTCCCTCCCTCCCTCCCTCCTTCCCTCCCTCCCTCCCTCCCTCCCTCCCTCCCTCCCTCCCTCCCCCCTCTCTGTCTCGTCACTGCCTGTGTGTGTGTGTGTGTGTGCGTGTGCGTGCGTGCACATGTGTGAACCCCAACCCCACCCACGCCCCGCCTACCGGACACTTACCTCTTCCTCCTACCCCCTTGCTACCTTAACCTTTCGTCCGACTCCCCCCTCCGACTCCCTCACCCTGCTACCTCACCCAAACCTCTCCCATACCTGTCCCAACCCCTCCTCCTCCCCCTCCCCCTGCTACTTCAACCATACCCCCCCCCCTTCCCTGCCCCCCCCCCCCCCCCCCCCCCCCCCCTCCTCCTCCTCCCCCCTACCCCCTGCAGATATGTCACAGAGTTTGTGGACCTGGGCAATGTCTCAGCACTGCGAACCTTCAGGGTTCTGAGGGCCCTGAAAACTATTTCTGTCATCCCAGGTGAGAGGGAGCTTGACTGAGCCCACCCCCCCCCCCATTACCAGGGGTTCAGAAGGTCAAAAGGGCTCATGAAATGCTAACGGCTAACCGCTAGCATTTTGGTGTTTCGCTAACATCTGAGCAAAACCACCTTTGCCCCCCCCCCCCCAAACCACCTCCATCTACTCCTGCCTACTCCTGCCTACTCCTATCTCTCTGTCTCCTCCTATCTCTCTGTCTCACTCTTGCAAACCCGTCTCTCTCTCTCTCTCTCTCTCTCTCTCTCTCTCTCTCTCTCTCTCTCTCTCTCTCTCTCTCCCTCCTCTATCCCAAGGTCAGTAAAAGCTGGAATCTAGCTCTAATCTACACGGATTGGCTGATTCGTAGCTTTTAGGTTTACATTCGCTACCAACCAAATTCCCTGTATAGGAAATCTGCTCTTGCCTTGGGACTCTCACTTAGAGTTGTAGTTTAAAGTTTTATTTTGCGTCCATTTTCTGCATGAGACATTGCAAAAGGCTATCATCTTTTGGCAAACGCTCCTCCTCTCCTCGTTTCCATGTGGCCGTTTCCTTGAATGTCGTGTGGTTGTGTGTGTTTTTGGGGACATTTGGGTGGTGACATGACGACACATTGTGAACATCAACAAATCATTTAGCAAACTGCTATGTAACTGTTTGTTTGTTTAAAAGTGTAACTGGACTGAATTGGATCTGTATAATTATTTCTTTATTTTCACCATTGTTAAATATGTGGAAAATAAGACCAACATGCTATATATATATATATATATATATATATATATATATATATATATATATATATATATATATGACATGTTGAAGAGCACAATGCACCACTATAATGAAAAGGAAATGTATTTATATCTATAATAGATATAGATAAGTATAGATATAGGTATATCTATAGATATATTGAATTTCATTGTCATTGCATCAGAAACGTACAATTTAAGTTAAATTTAATATATCTATAGATATAGTAGATTGCCGTCATTGTTAGAATACAATCCGTATCTGTATTAGAAAATAAGCTTTATCAATGTTACCATTAACATATTTAGCATCAGCAAATTTTGCATTCGCAAATTGTTGATTACCAAATTTTGCATTAGCAAAAGGCAAAATGTATCTTTTGCCAACACACATCTGGCAATATTTCATCATCAAATGATCATCAGCGCTAGCATTTGGCTAGTGCTAGCTACCAACAGCAGTACTAAGCAGCCAGTAATGTCCCTGTGTTCCCATCCTTTCCCCCCCCGGCCCCGGCCCCAGGCCTGAAGACCATCGTGGGGGCTCTGATCCAGTCGGTCAAGAAGCTGTCGGACGTCATGATCCTCACTGTCTTCTGCCTCAGTGTGTTCGCCCTCATCGGCCTGCAGCTCTTCATGGGCAACCTGCGCCAGAAGTGCGTGCGTTTCCCGCTCTGGTACAACTCCTCTGTCAACGACACCCTCGACAGCCTGAGCGATAGCCTGCTGCTGAACCACAGCCTAGCGCTCAACGATAGCCTAGCATTGAACGGGACCTTCAACTGGACCGAGTACATGAACAACGACAGTGAGTAGCAAAAGCTTTCGGTGCGCATCCCTCCACTTGACCCCTCCCCCCCCTTATTATTCTCTTCCCTCCCCTTATTATTCTCTCCCCCCCCCCCCCCCCCCTCGGGCAGGCGGGGTCGGGTTTCAGCGAGTTAGTCTCTAATTTGTATCGCGGCGAGAGGTGTTAGGGCGCTGAGGCCCCGGGCAAGGGGGATGGAGGAGTAGGAGGGGGGGAAGGGGTCTTGGTACTTGGCCGTCGCAGCTGACCTGTTACGGGGAGTGACGGCGGCCGCCCGGAGCTGTGGGTCATTGCTCGCTAGTGAATGGCTGGTTGGTAATGTGGTAAATGTGGCGGATAATCGCCCGCACAGTGTGTGTGTGTGTGTGTGTGTGTGTGTGTGTGTGTGTGTGTGTGTGTGTGTGTGTGTGTGTGTGTGTGTGTGTGTGTGTGTGTGTGTGTGTGTGTGTGTGTGTCTCAGAGAGAGATGGAAAGGAGGTGATGAAGGTGAAGAGGAGAGAGGGAGAGGGAGAAGGAGAAGAGAGCGATGAAGGAGGAGAGAGTGAGGGAGAGGATAGGGAGAAGGAGAGAGTGATGAGGGAGCGAGGGATGAAGGAGGAGAGAGTGAGGGAGAGGATAGGGAGAAGGAGAGAGTGATGAGGGAGCGAGGGATGAAGGAGGAGAGAGCGATGAGGAGAAGAGGAGAAGAGGAGAGAGTGAGGGGGAGATAATAGGAGAGGGGGAGAAGTTGAGACTGATTCTAAAACATAAACTCTTTCGGTAATCCTTCCGTGACATAGCAACAGTGTGTCAGCTGATCGGTCCAGAAATCCCATTGAGGCGAGATCTGGAGAAACGCCCCAGTTGGCCATTAATCCATATCCTCATCAAAGCATCATCATAACGAGCATAATTGCAAAATACTGTACCAGCCCCAAGTGGCGTTGCGTGATCTCAACTGACACACCGTTGCTATGGTAACGGAGAGGACAGGGGTTACCAGGCACCGGTTGAGGCTGACGTTAAGAGCCTACAGCGCAATAGCCATAAAAAGACCCTCCATGTTGCTTATTCCGCTGTTAGTGTTGACAACCAGACGGAGTGACTCACGACCACAGCTAATGCTAAAAGAGCCCGACCCGCCACAACAGCTCCCCATTATAACCACAATCAGTTTTTTCTTTTTTCCAATCTGTCCGTCTACTCCACCGCCTACTCCCCCATCCCACGCACAGGTTTTAAAGCTTAAACCTTTTCAAAGGACTTCCGGGGAACACCTGCGAATCTGTATTGTTCTGATGAATATAATCGGAAAATCTGGTTGCACTTAAGTCGGCCGACAATCTACGCTTTAGGTATTAGTAGTAGGCTTAGTGGAATAAGGGAGTTGCTTTATCGTTGCCAGTCGCACGCATTACAACGTAGCAAAAACATGTCTCGGTTGGTGGACCACAATGTCAGTGTTGCCAGATCTGGCGAGTAAAAAACAAGTTTTGTCATCTCCCGAAAAAGATCTGAATTTTATAGCTTGCTGCAAAAAAATGAACTTTTTCTTTCCCTTTTTGTCTCCTCTGTCTGTCTGTCTGTCCGTCCGTCCATCTGTCTGTCCGTGATTCCCCGTCCAGGTAATTACTACAGCCTCCCCAACCGTCGGGACCCGCTGCTCTGCGGAAACGGCACTGGCGCCGGGTAAGCCTCAGCGTCCTTTATCTGACCGCTCAGACACAACCTCAGATCTCTCAGGCGCCATGAAGAGATAAAAAAACATAAAACGCCTTTGAATTCAAAATGGCGGATTAAAGATTTCCATTACGGCCGTGTGCTACTTTGTCTTTGTGTTTGCTTTATGGGCAAGTACGGGATTTATTTGTCCTTATTTTTCACTTGACGTTATTGTAACTGTTTACCTTCGTCCCCCCCCCCCCCCCATCTAATGGGTCTAAACCGGCTATGGCCGGCTTAATGTGGTTATTCAGAGAGAAGGGTATCAAGTGGGCCACTCGTGGCAGCACTAGAAAGATTTTGACTGAGCCGTAATGAGCATGGTCTTTACACCCTGAGCAGCACTGCTCGCTCAACAATGGGCTTCTGCGCCCCACAACTTCATCATTCAGTCCCGCAGACTAAAACAGAAACGCATCCCATACAACGATCACATTTCCCACCACAGATCTTTCCTAGAAACTCAAATAACATTCTAACATTATAGAACGTGATCTATCGAGGATATTGCAATAAACGTGTGTCATTTGGGCCACTTTATTTATTGCTAATGGCGCTGGGCCACTTTATAATTTATACTGTTGATAATGTTTGACCTGTTTGTTCTGTTTGTCCTTACTTTTGCATTGACTTTAGCCCTACTTAGAATTTTAATTGTATTGTATTATAGCCTGTGTCTTCCACTGCTGCTGTGCTGTAACACAGGAATTTATTCATAAAGTTTTATTTGATCTTATCTTATTTCCCCGTGGCAGGTTGTGTCCCGAGGGCTACATTTGCCTGAAGGTGGGCCGTAACCCAGACTACGGCTACACCAGCTTCGACTCCTTCAGCTGGGCCTTCCTCTCATTGTTCCGCCTGATGACCCAGGACTACTGGGAGAACCTGTACCAACAGGTAGACAGGGACCCCCACTGCCCCCCCCAAAACCGGCCTCCCGATCCCCCGACCCACAGCCTGGGCTCACTAATCAGACCTCATTTGTGTCTTAAAGGTGACATATTACACCACCAGGTGTGAGTGGGATTAGACGTTAGAAGCCGTTTTGAAAATCTGCCTCTTCTGACATGTGCCAACATAGACGTGTGCTGCATAGATCAGTGTACCAGCCTACCAACTCGACTGTAGCAAGCGTTGCTCATCTATCCGTCATACGTCTAGGTGGACACGCCCACTTCTGATGTTGCTAGAGGCCGATTTTCAAAACGGCTTCTAACTGCAAATCACACTCAGCTGGTGGTATAATACATCACCTTATTGTCGACAGCAGACAAGCTCCACTCTGGGAATTTCTTTAGTTTTTTCATATTTGTTCTGACCAATCTTGTTGCTGGAGGTGGCTAGGATCTGTATCTGTATCTGTATCTGGAATTGTATCTGTGTCTGTGTCTGTATCTGTAACTATCTGTATTCCTATCTGTAACCATCTGTGTCTGTATCTGCATCTGTATCCCTATCTGTATCTGTATTTCTATCCTCATCTGTATCTGTATCCCTATCTGTATCTGTTTTCCTATCCTCATCTGTATCCCTATCTGTATCTGAATCCGTAGTGCATCATAATCTTCTCTGGGGGCCTCCTCCTCTTTTTTTTTTAAATTTTTTAAACCTTTATTTAACCAGTCCGATCATTAAGAACAAGTCCTTATTTACAGTGATGGCCCGACAAAAAGCCTGTCTCCTCTCCCTCCCACAGACGCTGCGGGCGGCCGGTAAGCCCTACATGATCTTCTTCGTCCTGGTCATCTTCCTGGGCTCCTTCTACCTGGTCAACCTGATCCTGGCCGTGGTGGCCATGGCCTACGACGAGCAGAACCAGGCCACCATCGAGGAGAACCAGCAGAAGGAGGAGGAGTTCCAGGCCATGCTGGAGCAACTGAAGAGACAGCAGGAGGAGGCGCAGGTAAGGCACCCCCTGAGTCCCGTCTCTCTGCTCCATCCGTACGTCGAATCTCTGGCCTCTCACTCAACGTCATACCCTGGAAACGTGGTGTCTTTTTTTTTGGGAGCTAATTTTGGACCTTTTTATGTGCACAATGCTTAAATATTTTACACCTTTTCTAAAGTACCTGTTCTACTCTAGTCTGGGGTTTCATTCATTATCACCGCTGTGCGTGTATTCCTTTTCACTATGTAGTCGACTCTCATGTTCTCATGAGAATTCATTTGCATTTATATTTACATTTAAGGCATTTAGCAGACGCTTTCATCCAAAGCGTCTTACAACGGTTAATGCACACATTCACACACTCACGGCGGAGTCAACAACGCAGGGCGTCAGCCAGCTCATCAGGAGCTGTTAGGTCGAGGCGTCTTTGCTTAGGGCCGGGGATCAAACTAGCAACCTTTCCCGTTACCAGCCAACCCGCTCTACCTCCTGAGCTAAGCCACCCCAATACCTGAATACCAGTCAGAAAGACCACGCTATACCGCACATTATATGACTGGAAAACACTTAATAACGGCCTCCATGATTTAGCCCTTGAATCCACGGTGGGTCTTAGGTCTGCAGCCGCTAATCCGTCTCCGCCGGAGCCCTCCTCCTATAACCCTTTAACGAGACCCTCTGGCCCCGAGGCACCGCGAGGGTCTGCTTCAGGTAGCCGTGACAACCGTTGCATCTCGATGACAGTGTGCGTCCCGATTGGCCAGCAGGTTGCCGCGGCAGCAGCAGCGGCAGGGCCAGAGGAGGAGAGCGGGGAGTACAGCGAGCGAGGTGAAGGGGGAGGAGGAGGAGGAGGAGGAGGAGGAGGGAGAGGAGGAGCCGCCGTCACCTCAGAGTCCTCGTCCCTGGCGTCCAAGCTCAGCTCCAAGAGCGCCAAGGAGCGGCGGAACCGGCGCAAGAAGCGCCGGCAGCGGGAGGAGGAGGAGGAGCGGGGCCGGCGGGGTACGGTCCACAAGTCCGAGTCCGAGGACAGCATCAAGAGGTCAAGCTTCCGCTTCTCCATCGACGCCAACCGCCTCACGTACGAGAAGAGGTGCTCCTCGCCCAATCAGGTACGGAACAACTACAACCCTAGCAAAGCCGGTGTCAGCGGAGAACTGAGGGGTGTTCCACGAACGGAGGTTTAACAAACACTGAGTTAACGCTGAACTCTAGGTTGATTGACCCTGTGCCGACCAACCCAGAGTTTTCGGTTTCACAGCAGCGTTTATGCATTAGTTCAATCAACTCGGAGTTGTTTAACACAGGGTTGTGCGCGTCCACGCCAAACCTAAAAAGACGTGATGCATGTATCATGGAAACTCTGATCGATATGGCGAAACGGGCCGCTTATTTCAATGAAATGGAACTCCAGGTTCTCCTGGAGAGCTATGACGAGGAGAAGGACATTATCAGAAGAAAAGGGAACGCTAAAGCCTCTGCAACCCGGAGAACCAAAGCCTGGCAGTGGATCGCTGACCGCGTAAATGCGTTAGTTACACGTCAAAAGCATGATCCTTAATATTTGAGCCATGAATATATAAATATCCCAGTTAAGCATTCTTAAAGTAAAAAAACATACAAACTGGTAAGCTTTTCCCACCATCGTATTGGTATAAATTTAAATAAGCCATTTTTTTAAGCCAATCGTGAAAAGGCAGACAGTCGGCAGACTGGATCTGGCCCTCAAATTGTCTTGACCCCGGTGGGCGCCCTGGCATGGAGGGGTTACCTGGAGGTCTACCTCCTCAGAGAGTCAGGGGCCATACCCCACTGGTTGAATGTAGGTTTTTGTGTTTTCTTGTATTTTGGATTTTTTTTGCCTTCGAAGTAACACATGCAAACCGTGTGCGTTCCACAGCGCATACTATTCCAAATGTTTCTTTTTTTGTTAACTGGGTAGAAAACCTAAAAGTGACAATTCATCAACTTCACAGATCAAGATGGATTAGTGCTTGTAATGAAGCCGCCGGCTACGATCGAACATTCTCCGGTGGATGCAAGTCCGTTAGGACTATTTTATACTTTATGTTGTAAATGCCTCTCGGCATAGTACTCAGACAATATTGCTCTTTGTATGATAGGAGGCCGATACAAATCTTGGATGGGTCATCTGAAAGGACTGAGATGTGCTCAGCATCTCCAACATTACAGCCTAGATAAAACTACCATTTGAAAAAAACGGAGGGACACGCAAATAGTCTGGAGTGAACTGAGGCCAGGTCCTCGATTGGTAGTGTTGGCTATGTAAGGCTATTTAAATATATTAAAGAGTTGCGCGAGAGTCTATATCTCTCCACTCCAGCAAAAAGTCATCCGATCTGCCAAGATGTCGAGCCGTGGTCTTATCAATCACTCCCGGTGGATTGCACGTATAATTTGCGCTCCGATATCAGCAGTTCTCTCATCAAAAGGGCATGCCATTGTGAACACATGAAATCTGCGATGAACGCCGGTTTAAATACCCAAAACCGGGTTATGTTTCAAACTTAACCTGTGCAAAACCTGCTCCGACCAGGTTTGATTCAGAGCATATGTTTCTATAGCAACTTACATACCGTGATCCTTATGGAACGGAAAACCTAGGGTTACCGCAAACCCTGGGTTAACTTACCCGGTTATGTGATAAAACCGGCTTTTGAGTGGCTATTCACTCACTCACTCAGTCACTCAGTCACTCAGTCACTCAGTCACTCAGTCACTCACTCACTCACTCACTCACTCACTCACTCACTCACTCACTCACTCACTCACTCACTCACTCACTATTTTACAACCTACAACCTCCCCACCCTTTCTGTGTACCTTCCCCCCCACCCACCACAATCACCACTTCCACCGCCCACAGTCCCTGCTCAGCATCCGGGGCTCGCTCTTCTCGCCGCGCCGCAACAGCCGCGCCAGCCTCTTCAGCTTCCGGGGGCGGGCCCGCGACGCCGGCTCGGAGAACGACTTCGCCGACGACGAGCACAGCACGCTGGAGGAGGGGCCATGCGGCGACGACAGCCGGCGCGGATCGCTCTTCGTGCCGCGGCGGGCCGAGCGCCGATACAGCACGGCCAGCCAGGGGAGCGTGTGCAGCGGCACCGTGCCGCGCGACAGGCGTCTGCCCGCCAATGGGAAGATGCACTGCGCCGTCGACTGCAACGGCGTGGTGTCGCTGGTGGCCGGCGCCGCGGGGGGGCTGCCTCTGCCACCGCCCACTCCCCCGACCGGCCGTCTCCTGCTCCCCCATGAGGTGATGACTCCCCCCCCCTCCCCCCCTCCCCCCCTCCCTCGCGTTCTGGAGTCCTCACTGTGGGAGTTTCCCCCAACATCATGAGGTGTAGAGAGACAGATAGTGGGAGGGGCTTGAATGTTTGGCCCCGCCCCCGTCCCATGTTCCCCGTGCTGCTTGGAGGTTGGAGAGCTCAAAATGGCCGCCCCTCGAAGAGTAATCGGTTGACAATGTCAAAATACAATTCTCAAATACAATATTTGTTGAGGTGTAGGCACCCCTAGTGCTCTCTCAATTTATCATTTAATATCAGGCTGGATAGTTTCTTAAATCGTCAATATCAACCAAATCAAATAGCCGCAAAATGGACCTTAATTGAACTCCATTGGGTCAATTTTTCGGTTATTTCACTTGGTTGATTTTGCGATTGAAGCTTACCCTTGTTATTCCCAACAAAAAGGGTCACTCAGTCTCGATCTCTGGTCCTGAACTCGTCCTATCTCTTCAGGGGACCATGACGATGGACACGGAGCTCAAGAAGAGGTGCTCCAGCTTCCGCAAGGCGTCCATGGACTTCCTGGAGGAGCCGGGCGCCCGGCAGAGAGCCCTGAGCATCGCCAGCATCCTCACCAACACCATGGAAGGTAAGGGAGGACTCTCAGGACAAGAATTGGTATCAAGGATATTAAACAATTATTCGCAGAAGGCGAAGTGAATAGTGGGGAATAGCCCCCGAGACCGAAGAGGGGGCTATTCCCCACTATTCACAGAGCCCGAGGTGAATAATTGGTTTAATATACTGCACATGAATACTCCAAAAATAAACAAGATAACACGTTTTGCCGGGATTTATTTGTTATTAGTAGCGGTTTTATTTGTTTTTATTAGTGTGAGGAGACGACCGTCACGCAATATCCCGAGTTTGAGGTCTCAATCATGGGATATTGGCCAATATCCAGAGATAGCGAACCAATCACATGGCGCCATCTTAGGAGGTTCACGTGTAGCATATACTAATAGGATTTATACGTCCTGGCAATTAATGTAAGCACTTATTATATGTTGTACATCCTGGCAGTAGCATCTTATCCTAGCTAACTTTGTTGTATATGTGGAATGGGTTAACCTCGCAATTGTAAGTGCATGGCACTTGTTTCTGTGAACATCTTTACTGTACCGACAGCAATATATTGACAAATGTAGTTATTGTAAGTCGCTTTGGATAAGAGCATCTGCTAAATGCCCTGAATGTAAATGTACATGTGAATGTGAAAGCATAAAGTGGGTTTCTTATTGGTGTTCCTTACATCCCCTCATGAAATATTTAGCTAAAACAAGTGTTTTACTTGCCTTTAAGGCCATGTTTGCAATTCCGCAGGAGTTTCATTGTACAGAATCATGTTTGACTGCACCTTTATCAGTGGATATACCTTGAACTCCTTGGTTGTCTCAAAGAGCTGTAGCATTTCAACACAACTCACTTACGCAATCACTCACTCATCCTCGTTGCACCGGCTGGGGCATAGGGCATTCAACAACAACACACAACGTCCCAATTTCGCCACAATCAATTTTGAAACATATAATTATTATCCAATATATAATATTATCTCATGAATACTATATATTGATACATGTTATATTACATATACTTACGTCTATCCTCCTCTTTACCCAGAACTGGAAGAGTCCAGACAGAAGTGCCCCCCCTGCTGGTACAAGTTCGCCAACTCCTACCTGATCTGGGACTGCCACCCCACCTGGCTGCGGTTCAAGGAGGTGATGAACATGGTGGTGATGGACCCCTTCGTGGACCTGGCCATCACAATCTGCATCGTCCTCAACACGCTCTTCATGGCCATGGAGCACTACCCAATGACCATCGAGTTCAACAACGTGCTGTCTGTGGGGAACCTGGTGAGTGGAGGGCCGACGCCAAACGACAAACTATCGCAGAGCTTAAAAGGGGAAGTATTATACCACCAGTTGATTGATTGATTAATACTTTAATAATCCCAGGGGGAAATTATTTTTGTCACGAACTCCAGATATACATTATAAATATTAAGAATAATATATAATATTATATTTATATATATATATTTATACAACGGGGGGCCTAAATCCAGCGATCTGATTGGTTCCTAACTGTTGTATAATGAGCGTATACATAACTGCTATGACGCCCGATCATTTTGTGAAAGTTTGCATATCACTCCGCGCCTGGAAGTAGAAACAGTTACAAAGTAAAACATATGTTGGATGATGGAGAGGGTATAAATGTTGTAACTCCGGGAGTGAGCAAGGCGATGGAGAGACTAACGAAAGCTTAGGCACACAGCGAGTGAACTGCTCCATAGGATAAATTGCCGGCGAACCGCTCTAGCCGAGCCTTCTCTCGGAGGGACGCTAAAGTGTGTTGCATAGCGACCGTCGTGCATTTTGAAGGCAGCCAGGAGGGACTACTTTTTTGTATTCTTTAATAAAACGGCTACTTTGACTTTCTTGGTTTCTTTTTAAAAGTGGTGTGTCTATGACTTTCGTTTTGCCATAATAGTAACCGTTGTATAAAAGTGAAGGGGGTCGCCGGCCCTCCGCTGCGCGTCGGTCCGGACAACGCCCCTTAACAGTGGTATAATGAGCACATACCACAGCCTGTCGTGATCTATTGCTTAAATATATATATATATATATATATATGTATATATATATATATATATATATATATATATATATATATATATATATATATGTATATATATATATATATATATATATATCTATATCTATAATATAGATATATATATATATATATATACATATATATAAGACAGCACTGTACAAAAGTATTGTACAGTATTGTGCAAGAATGGGTGAGAGGAATCTTCTGCTGAAGGTGCTCCTCTGCTGGGCCAGTGTGTCGTAGAGAGGGTGTGAGACATTGTCCAAGGACTGAAGCCTGTACAGCATCCTCCTCTGTGCCACTGTCGTCAGGGTGTCCAGTTCCTCCCCAACAACATCACCGGCCTTCCTGATCAGTTTGTCAAGTCTGTTGGGGTCTGCAACCTTCATCCCACTGCCCCAGCATGTGACAGCGAAGAAGATTGCACTGGCTACAACAGACTCATAAAACATCCTCAGCATCATCCGGCAGATGTTAAAGGACCTCAGCCTCCTGAGGAAAAAGAGTCTTTGGCCTCTGCGTTTCTAGTCCAATCCAACTTATTATTAAAGTACAACCCCAGGTACTTGTATTCCTCAACAGTGTCCACAGGGACCCCCTGTATGGAACCAGGGGTCACTGGTGTTTTCTCCCTTCTCAGATCCACAATGAGCTCCTTCGTCTTTGTCACGTTGAGCTGCAGGTGATTCAGCTCACTCCAAGTGACAAAGTTGCCCACAACAGTCCTGTATTCACGGTCATCCCCCTTTTCAATGCAGCCAACTATTGCTGAGTCATCAGAAAACTTCTGAAGGTGGCAGGACTCAGTGCAATAGTTAAAGTGTGAGTGTGATTAGCCGTTACAAGCCGTTTTGAAAAATCTGCCACCTAGATATGTGCTGGATAGATCAGTCTACCAGCCTACCCAGTGGACTGTAGCAAACGTTGCTCATCTATCCGTCATACATCTAGGTGGACAGGCCCACTTGTGATGTCAGAAGAGGCAGATTTTAAAAACAGCTAATCAAACTCACACCTGGTGGTATAAATATCACCTTTAAATTCTTGCTAGCGCAAACTCGACCCTTTTACAAAGAAATTACGACCGCCGTTAATGCTTGATTGTTTTATGATGTTCAAAGACACGGTTTGTGGCACTTCCTGTGGAGTGTCGTAACCGGTAGTTTGTGTGACGCTGATGGCGACGTGACGTTTGAGGCAGAGCCTTGGGGTTCGTCCTTTAGCACAGCGGTTTCCAAATTGTGGGGGTGCCGATCATGGATTGGTCGCACCAGGGGAGCGAGTGAGACTCGGGTCTGGCGCAGTAAACGTTTTGTAAAGTAGGGGGTGAGCAACAAGGAAAATAGGACTCAAAAGCATGACTCGGAGGCAAAAGTCTGTGTAGAAAGAATGGTATTTATTAGAAGATAGGTTATCAGTTGTTGATCAGGCAAACAATCCGGAAGGGAGAAGGCAAAGGTATAGGCGGGAGTAAACGGGCAGGAATCCGAAAAATCACTTGGAAAATGCTGGGCCGCTTGGAACAAAGACGAACTGGCATAGAGGTGCCAGTTCGTGACAGGTGAAAACAATCGGTGAGTGAGGACAATCAGAGATGCGGGAAACACAGGGACAGGGCGAGGTATAATACATTTAAACATAAAAAAGACACCAGAAACAAACATGCATACCTACATCCCTACGTCTGTTTAGTTTACATTTAATTTGAATGTTTGAGCACTGAAAAGAGGAGAGACAATACAAAATTATTTTGATACGGCAATGACAACGTTTCCGTTTTAATGTACTGCCCGAGATATGTGGTGGGTCCTGGGCCTGCTGTACCTCCATAGCTGGGTCAGGGCATGAACGCGTTTGGAAACCCCTTAATTAATGAGCAGATTGGGGGTTAGGGCATCTTGAGGAAGGATGTCTTCAGGATATGATGTGGAAGAAAAAAAAGAGCCTTGCTTTAAAAAACTCTGGCCTTCCATTTTTTATATATGGGCCTTTCGAGACTTGAGCCAAACGTCTGCGATGAAGCCAAGTATATTTCTTTGTTTTAATTTTCAATCTTCCCTTTCTAGGTTTTCTAGTCCCCCCCTGCAGTCCGTCAGTCGTTACAAATCAATCAATGCTTATTTTTTCTCTCTGTGGGTGGTGTCAAACCTCCTTCTCAAGATTGGTTTGTCAACGCATGGTGCAGACACTTTCTTTTCCAACCCGTTCCTTTTTCACTTTCACTTTGTAATTATCGGTTTCCAAAGCACATCCTCCTTCAATTGATTTCCTTCATCTCTGTACACCAATTAGGTCTGTGTAAGGGGGGAAAAAGTGAGAAAAATTCACATTGTTAACAGGTGTCGACTTCAGTCAATGAAAAAGAGGCGAGGTTTTGAACAAACGCTGGATTTGAAACCTGACACCAGTGGGGATGCTGATGGCTGCCTGTCCCCCCGCTCTCTGCAGGTGTTCACGGTCATCTTCACGGCCGAGATGTGCTTCAAGATCATCGCTCTGGACCCCTACTACTACTTCCAGCAAGGCTGGAACATCTTTGACAGCATCATCGTCAGCCTCAGTCTGATGGAGCTCGGCCTGGCCAACGTAGAGGGGCTGTCTGTGCTGAGGTCCTTCCGATTGGTGAGTCTGAACTCGACAGTTGAATGATTAATCTAATTCAAATCGACATTGCGGTGTAAAACAACGCGATTTGCAAATCGCAATGGCTGCGATTAAAAAATGATAATGGGTGTGGTGGAGATTTGTTACTGTTACTGTCTGGAGATCAGTAAGATTAGTATTTATTTAATCTTAATAGCTAAATGTATGAACTTTAATAGTTAAATAAAGATGTTATCATTTGAATTCATGCATCAATTCTTGTCAATACATAGGCCTGGCCTAAAGGAAAGAGCAGTTTATATGTTGACTACTTCCAATGTTGTGTTGGTCATACTATAGAACGATTTATTGCTTGTTTAGTGAATAATACAGAACATAAGGAATTAAAAAAATAAAAATATCATGCTAAATCGTAATCACAATATTGGTCGTAAAAATCACAGTTTGATTGTTTCCCCAAATCGTTCAGCCCTACCAACACTTGGGAAATATCCGAATGTCCGACACCAGGGACATACGTCGAACATGGCTGATGGTGAAGGTCCCATGGCATGCTACTTTATGGATGCTTTAATATTAGATATTAGTGGGCCCTTAACACAGTATTTTAAGCCGTTCCCATTGAGCTTTCCCCAAATTCGCTGTTTCTGTGTCTGTAGCTTTAATGCAAATGAGGAGGAGAGAGGCGGGTTAAGGAGGAGGGTGGGGGTGTGGCCCTGAGCAGCTTGCGGCCACGGTACCATGTGCTCTGTTTACAGTGGATGTATCACAATGACGAGGCGCACACAGCCTTTGGCCGTGTTCTGTAAATATTCTAGAACACTCCGGTTGCTCCGGCGGGAGTCCTGGAGCTCTATATCTAAATAATATCATATTATGCATAGATATCTATATCATATAATATTTATTATCATGGCCAAAAGCTGTGTGCGCCTCCAGACGATAATATGAATCTCAAACGACTGCGTCGGGTTCTCCGACGTCTCTGGCTCTTCCACTTCCACATCAATCTGAAGTAGACAGAACCACGATATGGAGGAGAAAGGGATTGTTGCCCACGATTGTTCACCACGATTGTCTCCCGCCGGAGCATCGCTGCCCGCTGCCGAGGGACCACCGCCTCGGCAGCGGGGCTCCAGCGGGAGACAATCGCGGGCAACAACCCCTTTCTCCTCCATGTTATGGTTCATGTACTTCAGGGAGTCAAAGCCAAGGGTGTCCCTTTCCCCCAATTCCTTCTCAACCATGGCTGAGATAACCCCCACTACGAGTCTCGTTGTGGAAATACCAGAGACGTCAGAGGGTCCAACGTGTTAAGCGCCATAACATCAACAGCAGAACGGTTATCCAAATAACAAAGAAGTGTACAACACTTGTGATAAAGTCCTGGAGCTCTGTATCTAAATATTTCCATATAATACATAGATATCTATATAATATAAAACATATTATTCTGGCCAAAAGCTGTGTGCGCCTGCAGACGATGTTATGAATCTCAAACGTTGGTGGCGTTGGGTTCTCCGACGTCTCTGGTTCTTCCACTTCCTCATCAATCTCAAGTAGACTGAACCGCGACATGGAGGAGAAAGGGATTGTTGACCGCGATTGTCTCCCGCTGGAGAGACAATCGCGTCGGCAGCGGGCAGCGAGACAATCGCGGGCAACAATCCCTTTCTCTTCCATGTCGCGGTTCATGTACTTCATGGAGTCAAAGCCAAAGTTCCTTTTCCCCCAATTCCTTCTCAACCATGGCTGAGATAACCCCCACTGCTGTCTCGTTCCGGAAATACCAGAGACGTCAGCGAACCTGACGTGTTATCGGCTTTAACACCAACAGCAAAACAGTTATCCAAACAACAAAGAAGTGTACAACACTCGCGTTACAGTGTGTATATTCACACACACGCACACACACATGTGGCCATGCAAGGTCTTAGCTCATTGGGCAAAGCAGAGAAAGGGGAGGTAACATTTCCCCATATGACGACATACGGGGAAAAATTCCAAATCAGCGCGTCTGAGCTTTGTTTTTTCAAAGGCAGAGCAATAGCTAGTGCTCGTTTTGCACCTAACGCCATTTCTAGCTACTGGGGGATCATAGGCAGGCTACAGGAACTCATATGAAGGTCAGAAAACCTCATAAAGTGAGGTGGGACCTTTTAAAGAGTAACTACTTGAGACCTTTTGGAAGTGTTAAATGGACGAGATGTATTTTAACTTAGTTAATTTGTTAGTTAATCTGTAGTACATTCAACAATACAAGATACAAGATACAAGATAGTTTATTGTCATATACACAATGGAAACATAGTTTGCACTGGGCAATGAAATTCTTAATTTGCAAGTTCCCTTCACACAAAATATGCTTAAAATAAAGTAGATCAATAAACTAAACTACTAAAAATATCTGTACAAAGAGCAGAATTTAGTTAAACAAAAACAGTTCAATATAAGGTGCTGTTTAGCATGTGCAATGTTCGCATACAGCAGAAGGCCCTGAAAGACATTGAAATATAGAAGTTTTGGAATATATACATTGGATATTGAATATTATTAGTAGATAAGTACACAGTGCAAATGAAGCTCACAGTTGAAAATAAATACAGTTCACAGTATTGAATATAGTGCAAATACAGGGTGTCATCAGTGTTTGAGAGACATTCAGCAGCCTGATGGCCTGTGGATAAAAACTGTTTTTAAGTCTGGTTGTTCTGGCTTTCATGCTCCTGTAGTGTCTGCCAGATGGTAGCAGTGTGAACAGTGTGTGCTGGGGGTGTGTAGTGTCCTTGGTGATGTTGTGTGCCCTCTTTGTAACCCGGGTGTTGTAAATGTCTTGAAGTGATGGAAAGGCTGCTCCACAGATGTATTGCGCAGTTTAATCACACGTTGGAGAGCCTTCCTTTCCTGTACCGTGCAGTTTCCAAACCATACTGTGATGGAGTTGCTCAGGAGGCTCTCCACAGTACACCTGTAGAAGTTGCTGAGGAGTTTGGATGACAGTGCAAATTTCCTCAGCTTTCTTAAAGGAGCATTTCACCGGTGGAGGCATGAATATGTATTGAAATTGGGTCCTATATGTAGTCAAATAATAAAATAAAATTCTACTTTGGTGCCGTCTTGACCGAGAAAAGGCAGAAAGTGACTTTTTTGCGCTTGTGGATTGAAGACAACAACTCCCACCATGCACCATGATACACAGCTTCGCTGGCCATTCCCGCTGATCTAGATCTCCACCTATCTTCTGACTCGGCTGTAGCAGCCGCAGCCGCCTCCTGTTCCTCTATCAGCTTCAGCTGCTCGTCGCTATATTGCGGCTCGAGGTAGCCACGAACATCTGATTCGAGCATCAGATCTTCAAAATCCCCATCTTCTATGTCAGATCCAGTACCTTCCACCATTGTACTTCAGTTTTATCAACAGCCTCTGTTAGCTTAGCTTCAGACGCTGTGGATGTTAGTTTCTGCTGGTGAAGTCCCACCCACTGGCACTGCTCTAATAGGTCTGTAGCGTCAGTGGGTCCCACCCCCTATAGAGGGGTGGGACTAGTGCTTGTAGTCTTAAGAGAATCTTCCCCTCTTACACTTCCTATTTACTTCTACGCAAAAATCGTCATATTGCGTCATCTTAAACAGGAAGTGTTGGAGATCGATACGGATCTCTCCAGTCTCTCCAGAAAATAAGGGAATGATGCACGACCATTCACAAATATGAGGGGGTTTCTAACGATACAAAGCTTAATGGAAATGGGTGAAGTTTCCCTTTAAGAAGTACAGCCGCTGCTGAGACTTCTTGGCAATGTGCTGGGTGTTGTGAGACCAGGAGAGGTCCTCGCTGATGTAGATGCCGAGGAATTTAAAGGTTTTCACCCTCTCTACCAGAGTCTCACCGATGTGTAATGGACTGTGCTGGTCTCTACTCTTCCTTGGGTCGATAATCAACTCCTTAGTCTTCTCTGTGTTTAAGGAGAGATTATTTGTGTGGCACCAGGACACCAGCTGAGCCACCTCCTCCCTGTAGTCTGTCTCCACCCCACCAGTGATCAGTCCGTTGACTGTTGTGTCATCCGCAAACTTGATGATGGTGGTGTTGCGCTGGGTGGAGGCACAGTCGTAGGTGAAGAGGGTGTACAGCAGCGAACTCAGCACACAGCCCTGGGGGGTCCCTGTGCTCACCGTGCTTGTGCCTGATGTCCGGGTACCAACTCTGACTGTCTGGGGTCTGTCTGTGAGGAAATCCAGAACCCAGCTGCAGAGGGAAGGTGTCAGGCCGAGGATGAGGAGCTTCACTGCCAGTCTGGTTGGGAGGACCGTGTTGAATGCTGAGCTGTAGTCGATAAACAGCATTCAAACCGACGTGTCCTTGTTCTCCAGATGTGTGAGAGCTGTGTGGATGGCGGTGTTTACTGCGTCGTCAGTGGACCGGTTCCGGCGGTACGCAAACTGTAGGGGGTCCAGGGTGTCCGGGATGGTCTTTTTAATGTGGGACATGATTATCCTCTCAAAACACTTCATCACAATTGAAGTGAGTGCGATGGGACGGTAGTAATTTAGGCAGGTTATGGTGTTTTTCTTAGGGAGGGGCAAAATGGTGGTGGTCTTGAAGCAGGTGGGCACAGAAGATTGTGAGAGGGACAGATTGTAAATATCTGTTAGCACCTCAGCCAGCTCCGCTAAACAGACCCTCAGTGCACGGCCCGGGATGTTGTCAGGGCCTGCTGCTTTCCGGGGGTTCGTTCTCCTCAGCGCCCTGCACACCTCAGCTGATGTCACCATGAGTGAAGAGCTCTGTGCTGCCTCTGCTGGTAAAATCCCTCTGTTGGTGTTGAGGTTGTCGAAGCGAGCGTAGAACTCATTCAGCTCATCTGGCAGTGTGCTTTGGCTGGTTGTGACCCACCCTGCTCCGCTGCTGGTAGTCCATGATGTGTTGCAGGCCAACATGGACCGTACATCACAGCTAATCCAGGGGTTTTGGTCAGGGTATGTTTTGCAGCACTTGGTGGGGATAATGTTGTCAATGCATGTGCTGATGTAGCCAGTAACCACTGAAGCATATTCCTCTAGGTCCACAGTAAGTTTAAAAAAAAAAAAGTTGGTAGAAAGTTTAAAGGGTCAGATTTAAGCTTTGGGTGAGCTTTTTCAATGTTCAAAAGTGCTTCCCTGCTGTACACGATCCTTTCGTGCCAGCACCCTACATTAACTATACACAATAACACTAAAATAAATGCTAAAATAAATTAATGTCGGGAGCACTTCGCAAACACGTCTTCCACGCTGGGCACCATGATACATCATGATACATCATGATACATCGCCATGATACATTATTTATCAAACACTAAATATTGAATGATATATAGTTAATAAATAAGCAGCTTTTCAAAAAAACACCTGAAACAAGAACAGTCAAAGAATTTGTGCATTTTTTAATTAAAAAATATAAAAAAATTGAAAGATCTTTATTTTTCCTTTGTATTATTATTTAAAAAAATATTACAACGTAGTTAAGGCGGCAGGCATGTGTTGCCTAGCTGTAAAGTGCTGTGGGAAACCAGGACCCCAAACCAGTATGCTGAGCAGTAGAAGTCACACGTGTTCGAATCTGACATCCGCATCTGAATCCAACTAGGCTATCCCTGAATCTGAGCTGTCATTTAGCCACAGACTACTGTTCAAGCAAAGAAGAATGCATCGTGAAAAACGGAAGAAGTCTAATTGCTCGATAAGGTTGCTTTTATTTATTGCCCGTGGGGTGTCATTGGCTATTTTTTACCAGGACTGCTGAGTAGTTGCTATTGGCCACTTAGCTCTGCCCCTCCATTGTTTGGTCCTTTAAAACCAGAGGCATTCATCCGGGTGAAAAAAAACATACTGCATTGCAACATACGTACAAATGAAACATTTGAAACATTAACACTCATTTAACACTTATTTAATGTAATGTTGTGTGACGTTGTTGATTTCACAAACTTTCGGACTGTGTTAATGACCATAATAATGATGTTGTCAAAAATGTAACTCATCGATAGTCAGTACCGTCAGTAATATTGGTTTTACATTGGGCAGTGAAAGCCATTATTTAGCGGCGCCATTAAAGTTTATCGTTTTACATTAAACACTCCCCAGGTTAGCCCTAGCCCCTATTGTTGAACTCATGGGTATCAATACAATAAGAGTTCATTATTAGCCTTTAATTATAATAAGTTAAGCATTATTATAGAGATGAGGTTACAGACGAAATACATTGGGACACGGATGTGAATCGTCATGAAGGCGGGACAGAGCAGGATTTTTTACAGACCTCGTCTTTATTATTATTATTATTATATCCTTTATTTAACCAGGTTAGTCTCATTGAGTTTAAAATCTATTTTACAAGAGAGACCTGGCCAAGATGTACAGCAGTACACAGTTACAACATAAAACACAAGACAAAATACAAGTTCAATATTAAGTGCAATTGTGAAAATACATTATGATTATTGACTAAAACATTTGCATTTCCAATGGAGTCCAATGCGGTCTTTATGTAAAGTATTACCAAAGCATGTTGATCCGATATTCAAACGCATCGTTGACTCTCTTTCGTTGAATAACAGCTGAGGGTGTTCAAGCTGGCCAAGTCGTGGCCAACCCTCAACATGCTGATCAAGATCATCGGCAACTCGGTGGGTGCCTTGGGCAACCTCACCCTGGTCCTTGCCATCATCGTCTTCATCTTCGCGGTGGTGGGCATGCAGCTCTTCGGCAAGAGCTACAAGGAGTGCGTGTGCAAGATCCACGTCGACTGCAAGCTGCCGCGCTGGCACATGCACGACTTCTTCCACTCGTTCCTCATCGTGTTCCGCGTGCTGTGCGGCGAGTGGATCGAGACCATGTGGGACTGCATGGAGGTGGACGGCCAGAGCGTGTGCCTAATCGTCTTCATGATGGTCATGGTCATCGGCAACCTGGTGGTAGGTCTCCGGTTCGTTGGTTCCTCCGTTGTAAGAACCAAAATTGAGTTTGCTATGACCCGTGGTGCATTAGGTATAAAGGATCAAATTTGGTAAAATTAAATGAAATTATTTATTTAATTTAGGTAAGTGTGTTGTTTTATTGCAGTTGCGTTGAGATGTAAAGTACCTGTTCCCCCCCTTATCATGACTGTCTTTCACTACACCAGTGGCGTCTGGTGGTTTTTAAAGTGAGGGAGGAAGGACTGCGCGCTTGGTTGCCATTGGCCTGCTTGCACTGTTAGTGGTGTATGGTGGCATAAGTATGTGAAACTTAAGTTGTTTCAGGGTGTTTTGGTCAAACTAAAAAATAGCAGGGAGGGATAATTATGTGAATTGATACAAATCCACCAGTGGCAGCATTGTACTTTGAAAGCTGGTGGGCAGCATGATTTGGACTTCAAGGGCAGAAGGAAAGGATGCAAAGCCAATTATTCAAATCAGCCCTACTCTTGATTTGTAAAAGTAAATAAAATAATCTGGGCCTATCATTTGGCCAATTTTTGCCCTCAATGACTGAAGCTGGTTGTATTTGGCCATGTTTATTTTCAGCTACAATTGTTTTAAGATAAGTGAAGACACAAGACCAAAAGTGATGCCATTTCAAATGCATCATGCTCTGAATAATTCACTCACAACCTTTCCACAATATCAAACAGAATGGTCAGAGTAACAAACCATTAAAAGAACAACAAGAACATTATTTCACAACTATTTACATCGGCCACAGGGCTCCCGGGCAGGGCTGCCCAGCCGCGGGCTACGGAAACGCCAATATAAGCGAACAGAGCCACACTGTACCCCGACGAACAGTAGCGCACCGCTCGGTGGAAAAGAGGCATATGCCTGAGAGGGTTTGTTCCTCGTAGCCTAGACTTGGGGGGTTAACCCCTTTATCCAAGCTGCTACACATCCAGGGCTCCTGCTTATTGGTTCATAGCGCAGCCATGCACTATGAACAGACGTAGACGGGATCGTGATCCCTTAGCTAGTCACACCCACTCAGAGGAGGACTTTCCTCCTCTCTCCCATTGAACCCCATGTTATTCGACGGCCTTCAACACTTTCCGGGAAATGAACGGTAGTCAATTGAGGCTGAGGGAGGAACGTCTTCTCTGAAGAAATTGTCAACAGGCAATAGGGGGTGCTAATGTCCCTTTACCGAGGGAAACAAACATTACATATACAAAGGCATTAAAGTAGTCATATTTAAGGGCATTCATTCATTTCAGTAGTATGGGCAATCTACATTTTTTATTCTCGACAATATCAAGGAGCATCTTCCGCCCTCTCCTCACTGGAGAAGCCTCCACTGCAATACACTTCAAAGAGCCAAGTAGCCAAGGAAAATCTGAAAAATGGCAGCCGTTTGAAGAAAAGCCTCAAAGACTGGACTTTCACGACACTTGTTTTTGAGACTTTTGGTCAAACGAATGCCCTCTTTCAATTCTACTTGGTTTGTTGTTTGGAACTGGAGTAGGGCTAAACGATTAATCGAATTCAAACTGACATTGCGATGGAATAGAACGCGATTTGCAAATCGCAACGGCTGCGATTAAAAATTAAAATTCAGTAGTTAAATAAAGATGTTATGTTCCCGTCCCCCAGGTTCTGAACCTCTTCCTGGCCCTGCTGCTGAGCTCCTTCAGCGCCGATAACCTGGCCGCCACGGACGAGGACAGCGAGATGAACAACCTGCAGATTGCCGTGGGCCGCATCCAGCGCGGCATCGCCTTCTTCAAGGCCGCCATGCGCAAGTTTCTGCGGAGGATCTGCTTCGACGGGGTCGCCGGCAGAGGCAAGGACCAGGCCATGCCCCTGGAGAGCAAGACCGTGGAGGAGTTGCAGAGCAACGGCAAGGGCAACTGCATCTCCTCCAACCACACAGCGGTGGAAGTCATCACCAAGGAGCCCAGCCCGGCGGGGGAGTACCTGAAGGAGGGCAATGGGCGCCCGGGGTGGGGGGGGGTCCTGGGGGTGGGGGTGGGTGACGGCGGGGACAACAGCCCGATGGAGAAATACCCTGTGGAGGACTGCGACTACTTGTCCTTCATCCACAACCCCGTCCTGACGGTCACGGTGCCCATCGCCGTGGGAGAGTCGGACTTTGAGAACCCCAACACGGAGGAGTTCAGCAGCGACTCGTCGGATGTGGAAGGCAGCACTGAGGTAGGAGCAGGGTGGGCTTTGTGTGATGGCTGGGTTATTTCTGGTCACACTCTTGTGAAATGTGTAATTGCTGACATTTAACACAAGCCAGCCTACGTACGACAGACGACTCGCATAAATGATACGAAAGGGCAGGGACGTTTTGCGCGATTTCAGTCCCAACAGTTTACTCTTGATATATGTTGATGAATTCCTTGACCTATATCCTGAAGCAATTTGAAGCCCTTTTTTTGTTTTTCCAACATTTGGCAGCAAAACGCACATTTTGAAATCTAAATCAAAAATGGGAATTCTGTAAGAAATGCATTTAAATAACATGCAGTAGGAAATATCTGTCAATATCCGACCATATTTTTTTATGCTGATTGCCAGCTCCATGCTAGCCAGAACACGATCAGACTTCAGAATTGGGGAGCAAGCTACCGCAACGATATAAACCGGCCTCTGGGTAGCCTCAGTTAAAAACCAACGCCCCAGAGACTCATTGTAGCGATAGCCCCACAAACTCAGAATACCACTCAGTGCTTTCAATGAATTTGTCTAGCATTCGTTGTAGCACTGAGCATTACGATAAATGCGCTGGATGATCCTTTTTAGATTTTCAATTAATTTTTCTATTTTTCTTGTGTATCCGTGCTAGTGCTGTCGTGCCTCAAATTAACCGTAACATTCTCAAACTTGAGTGGTAGCGTACAACGCTACACGCGCTGTTTTCTTTGTATCTGATACAAATATCTTTGCTATGCTGCCAGGATTTCTACCTTATGATTTGTGGTCCTATGTGTGTAGCTAACCCCTCCTCACCCCCACCCCTTTTTCCTCCCCCCCCTCCAACCCCCACCCCCTATTCTGTGGCTCTCTTGATAAAAGTGAAAGTGAAAGCAGGAAATGAATCAGGTTGTATACTGGCTTTCAGTGTGTCTGACTTACCCTGTTTAACCCCCCCTCCTCATTTTTTATTGCAGCAGTTTCACAGACGCTCTCAAGGTTTTCAATGAGAGGACGATTGTAAGAGCACCTTATTGCACCTTCCCATAAACTATGAGGACTGCCTATGCCTTTTTATCACAGACAACCGTCTGACTTATCGATTTTTGTTTTAGTACTAATTTTCTTTCCCGTTCTTTGCTTGGTCTGCCCTCCGACAATCCCTCTCCCTCCTACATCCTCTTGCTTATGACTTTCCCCCACCCCCTTCCCATCCAACCCTACCGTTCACAGCAGCACACCCAGTGCTGTGCTCTTCTACACTTCATGGTTGAGCATCAGACTGCATAGCGGTTCTGGACCGTAGGAATGAGCAACCACCTCTCTCTCTCTCTCTCTCTCTCTCTCTCTCTCTCTCTCCCTCTCTCCCTTTCTCTCCATGTCCATGTTTTTATTATTAATTTCAGTTCATTTTTGAGTCCATTGCTCTTTTTCTTTATGAATTAAAAAAAATAATAATAATTACGAGTTCAGATGGGAGAAGCGCTGAGGAGAATGAAGGGGCATTAAACTAAGGGGACGTAATTGACGGAAGAGGAATGAATTCGGCTGTAATCAGACAAATTCTTTGTTCTGGTACCATGTGCAATGCATATCTTGTACTCATACTGTTTCTATGATGCTTAAGACATAATGGAATGATGAAGGATTCTGATGAAAAAGATAAATGATTCCCGATTTGCTATGTCGAAAGGACAAACAAGGTTTTACGGCATTTTATCTTCTGATAATGTTGGTACTTTTAAAGGATGGGCATTTTTATAAAGAGGACATTTCGATATTATTCGGAAATAAATGGAAATAAGATTTACACAATAAGGCTTTGATTAAATACTTTGTTTTAATCATATAATCATCTGTTATTCTAAGCCTGTGTTATCCATTTTGTGTTGTTCAAACTGAAAATAAGTTTGCATTTTTTAAAGTTTAATACACCAAAACACAGCTGCAACAAATGAATAACGTATTATTCCTGGCCATCTGTTTTTATGATGCGATATGTGGATAGGTAGCTAAGAAGTACTGACACAGAGCCAAATATTAAAGGGGTACCATCACGCTCTTATTTTCTAATACAAGGGAGTACTGCTTCATTTGCTGCCATACAATTTTTTGATATTGATATTGCAAGGCAGTACCGTCTAATATTAAGAAAATTGCTGAGCGTGACAGTATCCCTTAAAGAGAAGCACAGTTGGTAGTGGTGGTAGATGGAGTATTTATTGCTGAGCAGCATGCTTCCATCATCCTCATGCCGTATTAGCTGGGTCCCACCGCAATCAGGGCTGCTGCACTGTCTAGGATTACATGTTCCACAACTTTGCCTGCTAGCATAATGACCCCATAGTTTAGCATTGTGAGGATGTTTATTTTTGGAAATAACTTTGGAAACACTCAAACAGACTAGATACAGGTATTGATAAGTATATATTTTGGTGTGACTATATGCTGATGATGGCATAATATACCAACCCAAAAATATTATTTTGAAAGATGAGCTGTGAGTGATGTCAGTTAATTTTCAGAGATTGCAATGAAGCTCTTTGCGCCCAAAAAACTGTTTGTAGTTTCTATTAATTATCCATACTCTTGAGGAAATAGTACAGCGCTTTGATTTCTTTAAAGTTCATGTATTACCAAGTGCTAATCAAACATATTTTACCCACGAGGCAAAATAGCGCCACATCACATGCGGTCTTATTAACAGTGCACAGAACTGTTTTTTGCTGGTAAGCTAATGTGGTCACCGTCCACGTAAACACAAACGGATGAAGCCTGTAAAATGCTTTGAGGAATGTAAAAAAGGAACGCGTCTTTTCATGTCATTGTGGAGAATGTTCAGTGTGTATTTCTTCTGCCGGGAAGGGTCATAGGTTATGTTGACTGGAATGATTCGCTGTGATCACAAATTTGGAAACAGGCTAAATTCTGGAAAAACCTGGGTAATTTCTCCATGGACATGAAAAGACTTGGGCACATGTTATGCTTTGTACTATTTCAGCCTTGGATTGTTAATGCATTGGAAAACTGCATGCAACTCCTCAAATAGAGGTCTCCTCAGAAGTACCAACAGCGCTTTATCTGCAAGGCCTGCATCCCCATCACGCATGACCACAGAGGTAGCGCCTTAATCCGATTTGACCCAGAAAAACCAAACTAAATTACCATCAAAGCCTGTAGGTACTTTTGATTGATGCTGCATGTGATTAAGATGAAACATGAGAATAATGATGAGAATTCTACCGAAGAGACCAACTCTATGAGCTAGTGCTGTTTCTAACATGCAGATTAAGATGTCAAGTGGCACTGTAAATGACGGGACATGGCATAAATGACCAGTGACACTTAAGCTCAGAAGGTTGGCTCCGATGTGGCCTGGATTTATGATTTTGTATTTTTTTGTGTTTTCCTTCCCCCTTCCCTTCCCCTTTACCCCCCCGGCCCGGATCAGAAAATAGACATCGAGCCCAGACCCCCGAGCTCCTCTGAGGGGAGCACAGTGGACATCCGACCCCCCGGGGAGGGGTGCGAGTCAGAGGAGATGGAGCCTGAGGAGTCCATGGACCCGGCGGCCTGCTTCACCGATGGTGAGATGGAAGGGGAGACAAGGGGGAGGTAGATGGCTGGGAGTGTGGGTGTACTGCAAAGAGGAACAGTGCGGATGATTCGTCTCACTCACGGCTGCATACTTTGTTTATTATCCCTTACTGAGTCAAAAAAGAATTTGAAGGAGACTATCCAATGAAGGCAGCGGTGTACAGAATTTCCTACACTATGTGTTCGGTGTTCAATATAATTGAATGTCTTTTGGCCAAAAAATTAAAATGATCAGTTGAGACTATGCAAGAATCTTTGGTTATATTTGTTGAAATTCTCTTAACATCTTGACAGTACTAATAAATATTCAAATTCTCTGACAAAAAGGGAAAAAAATTCTCTATCAGTGGATGTCGCATGCTAGAGAGCTAATAGCTAACTTGTTTTGGGGGCATGGCTTTAGAGGAAGGCATGAAGGGAGGGTTTTGATTTTTTTCGGTTGGATACTCTAAAAACCCAGCTCACTCAGGCCGGTTTCTCCAAATTGCCCTTCCTAGATTTAAGAACCTGCAGTTTTATAGTTTTTATTTTTCTCACCGACAGGCTGCGTGCGCAGGTTCCAGTGTTGCCAGGTGAGTGTGGAGGAAGGCTGGTGGAAGAGCTGGTGGACACTGAGGAAGACCTGCTTCATCATAGTGGAGCACAACTGGTTTGAGTCATTCATCATCTTCATGATCCTGCTCAGCAGTGGAGCCCTGGTAAGCTGGTGTGTGTATTCAAGTGTCTTTGATTTGTGTGCATTTCCAATGGCTATTCATCCACACGTATCTGTACAAATATCTGAAAAAGTTGACGGTGGTAATAGTCTCCTTTTAGGACAACATACTTCCTTAACTCCTATTGTGTCATTCGTAGTGAATTCAGACACATGTCTTTTATTATTTATGCCCATAAACAAGCCTTCAGACTGCGGACATTGGGGTGTTTGACTTCAATTTGGGGGTTCTGGGTTCAAACACCAAAATAATCCCTTCTGACTGAAGACTGCTTGTTTTGGCAGGCCTTTGAGGACATTTACATCGAGCAGCGGCGGACAGTGAAGACCATGCTGGAGTACGCAGACAAGGTGTTCACGTACGTCTTCATCCTGGAGATGCTGTTGAAGTGGGTGGCGTATGGTTTCGTCAAGTACTTCACCAACGCCTGGTGCTGGCTGGACTTTCTTATCGTTGATGTATGTATTCAGCCAACCAATCACATTTGATTTTGCCTGTTAGACCGTTTGATTATTATTATTAGAAGGCATTTAATGCCAATTGTATGTTTTGTTATTCTTTTTGTAATTATTTATTGCCCTGATTTCCCCTCTTGGATCAATTATCACGTATCATCTGATTTCCCCTCTTGGATCTATTATCACGTATCATTTAAGTTAAGCTTATATTATCTTAGCAGAGCTTAGCTACATTGGTTTCGGTCAAATTTAATGCTGGAATGGTTTATTTTTAGCTTGGCTCAATTGTTCATAGTAGTCTGTCTGTAGTTTAGCTTGGCTTATTTTAGATTAACATAGCTACAAACAATTATAGCTGATTGAATCTGAGCATCGGCAGTTTGCTAATATCGCTAAAATTAATGTCCTTGATGAAGTACACTATCTTCTTAAGTTGTGTTGATTGAATTTCCTCACTCTGTGGGCTGCAGGTTTTTTAAAGGCTGGTTTATACTTATTACCAAAGCCGTAATACTGCATATCTATGAACTTCTGGTAAAAAAAGCAAAGAAAAAAATATGTTGTCTGTTTTCATAAAGGTCCCTTGATCCACAACTTGGTTTTGGCTAAAAAACACAGTTTACACCCTTTTGGTGCTGTTATGAATATTATGAACATATTTTTTTTTTTGAGTTTAAACTATATTGGAACACTATAGGACCGTACTTTATATCAGGTTTTATTCAGTCTCCCCTTGCACATCTCCCCTGTCTTCAAACAGGTCTCTATTGTTAGCTTGGTGGCTAATGCACTGGGCTATTCTGAGCTGAGCGCCATTAAATCTCTGCGAACACTGCGGGCCCTTCGACCCCTGAGGGCCCTTTCCCGGTTCGAGGGCATGAGGGTAAGTACTACGGCGGGAGGTACGTGGAGGTCGGCCTACTAGCTAAACAGAATGGCCTCTATACGAGAAGAGATGCATCAGTTCCAATGTTGATAAGGATTCAGTGTAAATGCTTTTAGTTGACGCAAATGATCTGCGGTAACAATTCATTTACCCTGTAGATTGAGATCATTGATTTGGCGTTATTAGAGCATAATGATTGAAATATTTTTTTATATTTTTTTATATTTGCTATATATGTATTAATAGTTAATAGATACTTTAAGGATTGATAGGATTAATCTATGATTAATGATGAGTCTATTAGCAGATGCAGCTATTTAGTCGATTTACTCATGCAGGTTTAATATCTATTCGAGGGCTCCGAAAACATTTATTTGCATATTCTGAGGAGAATCCTACGGTGGCCCTGAGAGCTCAACGCACTGCAAAAAGAATACATGCAAATATGCAAAACACAGGCAAATAGCCAACGTCTTCATCAATTTGACAACACAATAAATTACAGAAACGCGTGCAAATACCCCCAAAAATACGATAACGGTAATATGTCCAGAGGACACTAAAAGTGTTGAACACAACAGGCTTGTTCAGGCAACCACGCTTTGTGACTAATGACGTTATGAAGTCGGCTATGCATCAGTGGTGTTGAAAATGAGCTCAAATGTAAGTGTTTTTTGGTTTATTTTAACACTGTGATCGCATGATTCAGATATGATTGCAGGGTCCAGGCGTGTTCATCACTTAAGTGTTCTCTGGAAGCACCTCCGCTATTGTTCGGTGTAATTGCACGAGTTTCTGTAATGTGTGTCTGAATTGGGTTGCGTCGTCTGAATCTGCAGTGCGCTTTCTAAATGCTGAACATATGAAGATCTTCTCTTCATGTTCGCTTGTTTGATCTATTTGCATGTTTTCTTAAGTTGCACTGACTCGTCAAATTAATTTAGTTATTTCCTTATTTGCTTGTTTGGTCTGTTCGCATATTTTCTTAGGTTGTAGTGTGTTGTGGTCAAAATAATTAAAATGTTTTCCTTTTGTGCATTTGCATGTTTCCTAAGATGCAGTGCTGTGAGCCTTGAAGGCTCCTGTAGGATACCTAGATCGCATGCCTTGCAGCTCTGTCAATTATTCTTCCCTCTCTGGTTTAAATGCTTTTTTCCCTCTCTCTGCATGCGTTTCTCCACATAGTGTGAATGGAATTATTTATGACTGTATATAGTTGTTGTAGTTTTTTCTAACTCTGCTTTTGTGGTGCTCTTGGATCTGTAATTGATTTCTTTGTTGTTCTGTCTTCTTTCATTTACAGTCAAACAAAATGTTGTGACTTCATCCCGCCTCTAAGGTTTTTTTCTGTTTTTGCTTTTTTATCTCTCAAATGTGATGTCATCTTCCTTTCCGACTGTCTCTTTTGATTGAACTCTCCTTATTCAGGAACATATTAATGCTAAGACAATGTTTAAGTGTATGCAATCTAATTAGGACATACAGAACGAATAACAATAGATTTTCTAAAGCTTCACAGGGCTTACACTTTTAAGTAGGTGAAAATGTAACTGACATTTTTAACAACTGTAATTCAGAATTCAAAAACTATTAACACAACCCCTTAGTTTAAGTAGTATTTTCAACTTCTAAAGAAATTCTGGTTGTGAAAAAATGTAATTGAATATAATCTAAACCAGAATTTTGGGAAAAATATCAACAAAGCTATCAAACCATGGCAGCTGAAGAAGGTTTGAGAGGACGATGACGACGTCACATGACCATTAAACCGCTGTTTCCCTGCGTGGGGGCGGACCCTCTCCCAGGTGGTGGTGAACGCTCTGCTGGGTGCCATTCCGTCCATCATGAACGTGCTACTGGTGTGCCTCATCTTCTGGCTCATCTTCAGCATCATGGGCGTAAACCTGTTCGCCGGCAAGTACTACTACTGCGTCAACACCACCAACGACGAGGTGTTCCCCATTGACGTGGTCAACAACCGCAGCGAGTGCCTGGCGCTGGTCAACGACAGCGCGCGCTGGAAGAACGTCAAGATCAACTTCGACAACGTGGGCGCAGGCTATCTGGCGCTGCTGCAGGTGGTGAGTCTCTGTTGCGGCGTGCACGAGTGTAATACGCTATATGTATTTTCTTTTTGTCCTTGCTTGCATTGCCATGTGTAACTGATGGCCTGATTAAACATCATTAGTTATTTTTTTCTAGATGATTAGTTTACTCTTAAAGGTCCTATGACATGCTGCAAGGTGTGAGTGTGATTAGCTGTTACAAGCCGTATTGAAAATCTGGCTCTTATGACATCACAAGTGGGCGTGTCCAGCTAGATGTATGACGGATAGATCAGTCTACCAGCCTACCCAGTGGACTGTAGCAAACGTTGCTCATCTATCCGCCACACATCTAGGTTCATTCATAAGAGCCATATTTTCAAAACTGCTAATCACACTCACACCTGGTGGCATGTCATGGGACCTTTAAGGAACATGTCCATGCTTATGTTAGTCAATGCTTATTACTGCATTAACCAATGTTTTTTAACGGTTAATAAACAAGACCTCATTGTAAAGTTCACCAAGAGGTTTCTCCAAAGTGACAATTAGTGTCCATAATGCAGTATATATTTTTATTTTGGTCCTTGCTTGCATTGCTATGTGTAACTGAAGACATTAGTAAACATGAACACCATTAGATAACATTTGCTAGACGATTAGTTAACTCTTAATATTCAATGCTTATTACTGCATTAACTACTACTACAATTACGGGGGTTTCTCTTAAGTAACATTAAGGGCCCTATTTTAACGGTCTGAAACGCAAGTGGGAAGCGCAAAGCGCAAGTAGCTTTGTGGGCGGTTCTACGGCGCTATCGCTATTTTACAGGCGGATAAATTACACTTGCATCGCGGCGCAAGTGTCAAAAGGGTTGGTCTGAAGCAGCCTAGTTACCCGTAGGTGTGGTTTGGGCGTAACGTCCAACAAACCAATGAGAGTGCCAGCTCCCATCCCCTTTAAGAGCCATGAGCGCATTTGAATCGGACAAGTTGATATTTTGACAGCGTGTCTGCAGTCTCCGATGAGACAGATGCACATGAATTTCAAACTGCAAATGGCTCAGTTTATTGCCAAATAATATGGCCTAATTCACACATGGAATAAAGGGTTTTCTTCCACAACTTCAGAAATACTGAATCCTCAAATAAATTTCGGCAAAGAAAACGTATATGATATAACATATGATATGCGGTAACTGTGGTTCTATTTAATGATATACGCAATACATTATAAACATTGTTTCTTATCAGTATTGTATGCTATCCTAATATGCATGTGTCCCCGCGGTAATAGACATTGCCATTGATTGTATTATGCGTTACGTGTTTAGTTTGCGTGTGTTTAAACAGAGCACACACGCGCGCCCGCATTCATTCATTCTTTTTAACACTCACTCGCGGTAAAACAATGTTTTTCACGATCAAATAATCATCAATCCTAAAAGTTATGGGCATGTAGGCCTACACGATGTCTCTGTCAAGAAAATATGTGTTTGCTGTACGGTGTTTGCAGATGCATTGATTTAAAAGTACAACTTATTACCGCTGCATCAGCTGTTCTTTCCCAAATAATTTACCAAGAATGTGCGGCTAGGTAGATGGGAGAAGCAAAGTGTATGCGCGAGGTGCACAAGCAATCCGTATGCATCGCATGCGCATGTATGCATGCGCCCTTAAAATAGCATCTGAACAACGCACCACTGACTTTAAACCAGGTATTTCCTGGTCAGTAGCGCAATGGTATTCAGAAACGGCAAAATACCATTTGCGCCAGAACACGCCTCCTCCTTCCGCCGAACCGCCCCTTGGGGCGCATGATCAATCCCTAATTTACCGGCGAGTGGCGGTGGTGGGAAAAGAACGCTCTGCGCGGCTGCGCCAGTTGTAAACTAGCAACGACACATGCGCCAGTGACTAAGTCACTTGCGCCGGATGCAAGAAAGGGCCCCAAGTGTGTTACACGCTATATCCTTTCATTTTTGTCCTTGCATGCATTGCCGTGTGTAAATGAAGGCTTTTTTATCGGTGCACATGGTTTGGTAACATTTTACAACCATTAACTAACATGACTAACATGCAGTAATAAGCAGTATTATATAGCATTAGCATAGGGGTTAGCTTTAGGGGTAGTGGGTAGGGTTAAGGCGTTACACCTAAATAATGTATAATGAAGCTAAATAATGTAGAAATTAATTCCGTAGTTATCATGAACACTATCGCCTAAGTCAACATGAACACCATTAGTAATCATGAACACCATTTGTTAATGTTTGCACGACAACTAGTATGTAACTCTTAATGAATTGTTCATCAATGCTTATTACTGCATTAACTTATGTTAATTGACAGTTCATTTATGAACCAGAGGTTTCTGTAAAGTTCAACCAGAGGTTTCTCCGAAGTGATTTACTCTAGAAAATACAATTTCTTTGGGAATAGAATCTGTTGCCCCCTAATGGGTTGAGATGAGGTCGCCAAGAACAATTCTGCTAAATGAGGAAGGATAAAGTCCCTGAAGGTAATCACTAGAGGACAAACCACTCTCTCCCGCTCACTTCCTCCCTCTCTCTCCCCCTTTATTCCTCTCTCTGCTCCTAGGCAACGTTTAAGGGTTGGATGGACATCATGTATGCTGCCGTGGACTCTCGCAACGTAAGCTCACTCTCTCTCGCTCTCGCTCTCGCTCTCGCTCTCGCTCTCGCTCTCTCTCGCTCTCCGAGATTTGGTGAGGGAAACAAAAGGCATGAAGCGGACTCTGCTTAAGCTTCTGCTCAGAGGCTTGAAGAGCGATATCACACCTGACCTCTCTGTAGATGATCAGCTCCTCTGTGACATTGGCTCAATTGCTTGGACAATAAATAAAATGATAAAATAAATTATTTGCGTAAAATGAAGCTTCAAGGTGTTATAAATACTTAAGCAATGTGATATGTTGACATTTGTTGAACGAATTATGTCATTTTTCAACGTGTATCTCTAAATTAAACGTTTCTAAAAAAATAAAAAAAATTAAACAATTTTACATTTCACTTACATTTGAATATATTTATGAATAAAATGTATAATTTCAGTTAATTTCAACATTTGCCCCGGCTTTAGTTGGAGGATCAACCGGAGTATGAGGTGAACCTCTACATGTACCTCTATTTCGTCATCTTCATCATCTTCGGCTCCTTCTTCACCCTCAACCTCTTCATCGGTGTCATCATCGACAACTTCAACCAGCAGAAGAAAAAGATGAGTTTATTTGAAAGATATATAAATATTTTTTTTTTAATCGCCACGGATGTCACACTTCGAGTCTGAATTCAAAAGTTTCAGTTAATATACATTTGGGCTACGCCAAAATAAAAAATCGAAGTGTGTGTCACCGAAAATAAGTAGAACGAGCAGTGCTGTTGCTAGTAGCGGCAACATTATTGCTAACGATCCATCTGCTGTCGACAACGACGCCTTTCAGGGCAGTTGTTGGCGAAACCGCACGGGTGACAAAGGTCCGGTCATTATATATAATCACACAGTACATTAAATACACATCATATATATGGCATAAGGGCTAGCGCCAGGCTAGAACAAAGTGGGCCCCCCCCGCTGTTGGCCGTGAGGGTAACACGTCAGCCTTCTTCAGGAGCCATCATTATTTCTTTCCTGGAGGAGAAAAACTGCGGTTGCCACAGACGTTTTAGAGCACTGTCGCCATATGAGTCACCGGCACAAACCTGACACACTCATGCACACACACGCGAGGTTGCAGACATACACATACAGGCGCGCACACACACACACGCGCGCACACATGCACATAGACTCAAGACACACGCATGAGTCCACACACGCACACACACACACACACACACACACACACACACACACACACACACACACACACGAGTAAACAACACACACACACACACACACACGAGTAAACAACACACACACACACACACGAGTAAACAACACACACAAACGAGTATAGAAGAACCCAAAAACAAGTACACACACACACACACACACACACACACACACACACACACACACACACACACACACACACAATGTCACAGCGGTTACTAACAATGATGAAGGGGAGGTAATGGGGTCCACATGAGGAGACTGTAAAACGGGCTGTGTGTGGGTGGGTGTGTACGTGGGTGTGTACGTGGGTGTGTACGTGGGTGTGTGTGGAGCACCGAGGAGCCTACTGACACCGGGTTTTCTCATAGTGTATAGAGTGCACTTATAGTTTTGTGTTCTTGTCATGTCTTTCTGGACTATTTTTTACCGTTTTGCAACGATCCTTTCATTGATGAAATGTTCCTAATGGCGAAGAGGGATGTTGTTTGTGTCTTCTTCAAAGTAAAGTCTATATATTTCGTAATGGATCGTTTGCATTATTGAGCAAGCGTGGTTTCCTGCGGCGTATCTACTCCAAAGTCCCCACGGTCTCATCTCAGCCACATCAGAATCAAATTAAAACTGTTCATACATAGTGCTTTAATAGTTTCGGTTAACAGCATTTCAGAGGTTTTGGGTTCATGGTTCTGACCAGACTGTGTTTTCTTTTCGCGCCTTTACTTTGGAGGTCAGGATATCTTCATGACGGAGGAGCAGAAGAAATACTACAATGCCATGAAGAAGCTGGGATCCAAGAAGCCCCAGAAGCCCATACCCAGACCTACGGTAAACTTGGAAGACTCCAACAATGATGAATGGAGTACTAAAGGTGACATATTATACCACCAGGTGTGAGTGTGGTTAGCCATTACAAGACCTTTGGAAAATCTGCCTCTCCTGACATCACATGTGGGCATGTCCACCGAGATGAAGGTTTGTATGATAGTTTGCTGGAGTCCACTGGGTAGGCTGGTAGACTGATCTATCCAGCATACATCTAGGTGGACACGCCCACTTGTGATGTCAGAAGAGGCCGATTTTCAAAACGGCTTGTAATGTCTAATCACACTCACACCTGGTGGTATAATATGTCAGCTTTAACCTAAAGTGTATTTGTTGCACAACTCGCATCTTGAAAAAGTATATAATTTTAAATGTTTGTTGCACTCAGTTGATTCTAAAAAACACGCTTTCCTATAGTGTCAGAAATCACACTTGAGAGTAAAATCTAAATAGCTAAGATTCATATCTTAAGTCTTTAGATTCATATCTCTAGTAGGATGGCAGATGAGCTGTAATCTGGGTGAACGGGGCGTTTCACTTTGTCATTTCATATTTGTTCACGTCGCTGGAGGCAGGGATCTGTGAGCGCGGGCTGGCGAACACAAACTCGGCCAGCGGTAGTACACTGTAGTAGAATACTCTTCTGCAAGCCTCATCGACACTGCTGTAACATAGATGGTCTGCTGAGATTACTTAGACTATAACTACTAGTTGGATGGCTAATTTACATGTCTTAGAAATTACACATTGTCATTGTAAGTACATTGTTAGTATCGTTGCTAAAATGCAGTTCACTACTTTGGCATTTAGCAAAAATAGGCTTTCATCCAAAGCAGTGTGCTTTTGTTCATACAGTTTGAGATTGAGACGATATAGAGCATCTTGGTCAAGGTTGCCAAAAACACACAGAGCTCATATTTGTAGCACCATCCAAGGCCAGTATTTTTCCACTTGCTTTAAAATACCCAAGAATCTCCATGACAAAAAAAAAATTGGGCCAATAACGTAACACCTCAAACCTCTCTTTATCCCCCAACCTGAGCTACTGCCGACTATTTCAGGAGGTAGAGCGGGTTGCCTGGTAACCACAAGGTTGCTAGTTCGATCCCCGGCTGAGCAAGCCACATAAACCATTTTTTTGGGCCAATACCATAACCCTTCAACCCTCTCTTTCCCTGCCCTCCCCGCCCCCCTTCAGAACGCGTTCCAAGGCTTTGTGTTCGACTGCATCACCAAGCAGGCCTTTGACATCGTCATCATGATCCTCATCTGCCTCAACATGGTCACCATGATGGTGGAGACGGACGACCAGGGTGTGGACATGGACTGGGTGCTGTACTGGATCAACCTGGTGTTCATCGTGCTGTTCACGGGCGAGTGCGTGCTCAAGATGGTCTCCCTGCGCCACTACTACTTCACCATCGGCTGGAACGTCTTCGACTTTGTGGTGGTCATCCTGTCCATTGTTGGTGAGCGGGAGGAGGGGGCCATTTTGTTTTTGTCTGTGAAGGGGAAACTCTTGAACATACCCCATAATCTCTACATTTTATCCATTTATTTTATTTAAATTTTCAGTATATATATATATGTATGAATTCTTTTTGTGTGTGCAAATTATTTTTTGGCCATTTTAGTGCTTTATGATGGAGTAAGATAGACAGGAAGGTATATGAGAGAGGGGAGGACATGCAGCAAAGAACAGGGGCAGGAATCAAACCCTGGTCGCTGCAGTCAGGACTAAGCCTTCATTTTAAATTAAGGCGCATTTTGAAAGAATCAAGTTGATAAAAACCTGGCCTATACGCTGGTTAAAGGATAGCTTACTGCTTGGAGACAGCAAAATATTTGTTGGTATGGTCATTCTTTTTTTTGTCTACTAGCTTCTAGGGTGGCTTATTGCATTGCTGTTTACTATTGATTTAGTCGTTCAGCCGATCCTTTTATCCTGAGTGACTTTCCAGCTCATGTATGGCTAGAGGCTGTGGAATGAGAGATTGATCTAATTACCTTTTTGCGGGAAGTCAAACAACACTATTTGTTTGTTGGAACAGTGACCTCGAAGTGAATAGTCAGAGCTAGGGATGGGTTAGCTTTTAGATAATCATAAGGTATCTAAACTAATATTAACATAAAAATGAGATTAAATATAATTATCGTAAGTACACCCTGTTAGTTTATGTCATTCTCTGTCAAACTTGCCAATTCTCACACTGGACGGCAGGCATCATGTGCTAGCCAAGTATTCGAATAGTGTTCTTATATCCAAATGCACAACTAGCGGAGGAAATGTCCAGTAATCGATTTTTGTGGACCAGCCATAGTGACAGAGGCCTCTGGTACTGTCTGAACAGGCTCATCCTGTCGTTGAACTGCTGCATTTGATTCCTCCGCAGGTATGTTTCTGTCAAAAGTCTTCGAGAAGTACTTGGTCTCTCCGACGCTGTTCCGCGTCATCCGCCTGGCGCGAATCGGCCGCATCCTGCGCCTGATCAAGGGCGCCAAGGGCATCCGCACACTCCTCTTCGCCCTGATGATGTCCCTGCCGGCTCTCTTCAACATCGGGCTCCTCCTCTTCCTCGTCATGTTCATCTACGCCATCTTTGGCATGTCCAACTTCGCCTACGTCAAGCACGAGTCGGGCATCAATGACATGTTCAACTTCGAGACCTTTGGCAACAGCATGATCTGCCTGTTCCAGATCACCACCTCGGGCGGGTGGGACACCCTGCTGGCGCCCATCCTGAACAAGCGCGAGCCCGACTGCGACAGCCAACTGGAGCACCCGGGCAACCCCAACAAGGGCAACTGCGGCAACCCTTCGGTGGGCATCCTGTTCTTCGTCAGCTACGTCATCATCTGCTTCCTGATCGTGGTCAACATGTACATCGCCGTCATCCTGGAGAACTTTAGCGTGGCCACAGAGGAGAGCGCCGAGCCGCTGAGCGAGGACGACTTTGAGATGTTCTACGAGGTGTGGGAGCGCTTCGACCCCGACGCCACCCAGTTCATCGAGTATGCCCGGCTGTCGGAGTTCGCCGACGCCCTGGACCCGCCGCTGCGGATGCCCAAGCCCAACAAGATCCAGCTGATTGGCATGGACCTGCCCATGGTGAGCGGCGAACGCATCCACTGCCTGGACATCCTCTTCGCGTTCACAAAGCGCGTGCTTGGCGAGGGCGGCGAGATGGACGTGCTGCGCGGGCAGATGGAGGAGCGCTTCATGGCGTCCAACCCGTCCAAAGTGTCCTATGAGCCCATCACCTCCACGCTGCGGCGCAAGCAGGAGGACACGTCGGCGCGGATGATCCAGCGGGCGTTCCGGTGCCACCGTGTCCGCCTGGCCATGAAGCGGGCGTCCAAGCTGTACAAGGAGCAGTTGGCGGTGGGCGTGCGGGACCCGGACAAGGACGTGGTGGTCTTTGGCTTGCCCGAGGAGAGCTCGGAGAGGTCGAACAAAACGGAGCTCACGCTGTCGACGGCGTCGCCTCCCTCCTACAACAGCGTGACCAAGTCGGCGAAATACGAGCAGGGGGACTCAGAGAAGGAGAACATGGGAATGGACTCACGAGGCAGGAGGCAATAGACAATGTATCCGCCTGGGGGGAAACTAATGAGAATAACTTTTTATGAAGGGGGTGAGTTTGTTTATGTTGCTTGGAAAGACTTATCGACTATCAACTGAAATCTGGACGTTTCAATTTGAATCCGTGACACCGACGGATATGTGGCACCTCGTAAACGATGGAAACTTTGACGGTGAATCAACATAAAAGGAAAGACCCCCAGACAGAGTGGGATTATTATGGGGGTATCAGGGGTTGCTGGGATGGGCTTTGTCTGCAAAACGCTTGTAATCTTTCTCCTTCTGGTTGATGTTCATATTTCAGACACCTGAGTGTGCTACCGTTAAGTTGTCTGTAGCTAGTGCCGCTGCTACTAATCTAGAAATCCAGTGTCTTGAATCTAACAATCTCTTTTTATCTGTTAGTATGAATATTTTTTTTAATCATTGTTTCGCTATTGTGAGAATGTGAGCATACTTTGCATTTTAATCACATCCCCAAGGGAAGAAATCAGCCAGTTATTGTCCGAATTTTAACATCATGAACAACTGAGGCAACCACCTCAACGAATGCTTTCGTGGTTTCTCTTTCGTTTCGTTACGTGTTTTGTTTTTATTTTAATATATTCAATATATATATCAATATAAAAGCAACGTCAAAATCACAAGCGCCATTCTGAAGTACCATGGATATGTACCGTGTGTTGGGTCAGCAAGCCTTCCGTTGATTGTGCGTGAATCTCTCTGCTGTACTCTCGTTGTCGCCCGGTCACCTCCCGCTCAAAGCCGCAGAGTGTCAGAGAAATAGAAGGACTCGGACGACCCGAGTTTGGAATCAGTAGGAAGCCATTTTTTTTATTACCCCAATCTTCACGTTGACTTCTCCCGCCATACAGACGCCTACAACAGTTGTACTGAAGTCTCCTCTTCCTCTTGAAAAAAAGAAGAAAGAAAAACGTCGTCCCTCTCTCTTTCTCTCTCGCGCTTCTTTTCGTACTCACTCGTGACTATAACTCTCATTCTGGGGCAATTGACATATGTGCGGAAAAAGGGTTGCCGAATGTTGATATTTGTAACATGCTGGCCAATTATAAACACACCATATGATACATTGGGTATTTGGAGTTTTTGAAAATGTCTGTAAGCCATCATCACTGTTGTTCTCGTTTTCTGTTGATAAAGCGAGTGGTTGTGGTGCAGTGGTTTAGATTGTATGAAGCATAGTGTTTAGACAGCATTGCACTTGCATTTGACTTACTGGCACTTTTCATTCCTCATATGGATCCATGCGTGGCAGCGGTGGTGATGGTGGTGCGTGTGCGTCTGTGCGGGTGTGTCCATGTGAGTGTCAGGTCTTCATATGTCTGTTCCATGTCTTTGTAAAAAATGTACATGTGTGTGTTGAAGTGCGACTGAGAGAATGTCAAGTTACTATATTATCGTTTCTCTCTATAGGGAGTGTGTATCTCTGCGTGTGTGTGTGTGTGTGTGTGTGTGTGTGTGTGTGTGTGTGTGTGAGTATTTGTGCAAACTGGACACTGTTCAGATTGCAGACTGATTGATTATAAATAAAATTTATACTGTATATAAGAGTGAATTCACATTTAGACTTTCCTTTTTCTAGAACAGGTTTTTGAGTCCTCTTTCCTTTTCCTTAAAGGTTGGGTATGGGATATGCGAAAGGCCAGCAGATTTTGAAAACACACAACTCAAATGGTCCTACCCCCTCTCCTTCAACGCTGACTCTGACTCCACCCATTCCAAGTTCCTGGACGCGCAATCATGCACGAGCACGAACACAGATGCGCGAGAGCGAGCCAGGCTAGCGTAGGTTTTCGTTAAACAACATGGCAACGTTAAAAAAAAAAACATGGGGATGGTGGCGTCTTGTCTGCCATGGAAATTGTCTACTACTGCTATGTCCAAATGTGGATTAACTAGTTCCAGTAGCTACCGCAGGATAACAACAAACAGGAGCTTGCTCTGGGTCACGAGCTCTGGGTCACGAGTACTGCACGAAGGGGTCGCGCGCGGAGGAGGGGGAGTGCAGTACGACCGTTTGATTGACGTACTTACTGTCCAATGCAACTCGGTGGCTCTGGAAATCATTGGCTGGAGTTTTTCGAGCCCTGCCCGTTCCACAGATGATTGACTTGTTTAATTTTCATGTCAGTACTTCTAACTCAGTGGCTGTAAGTGGGTTATGATAAGGATTTCAAGTAATTCTGCAAAAATTGCCAAAAAAGCGAATTCCATACCCAACCTTTAAGCTCTTTTCCACCACACCACAGTCCGACTCACATGTTCTTCCGTCGCTAGTGTACACAGGATCCCTGAGGCCAGCCATGGATACGTGCGTCAGCCCGCTTGCTTTATCTTGGTGAACTGAATGCACCATGATGTGACCACTCCCTGACCCCCTGGTAGGCCTGTTGTCATCTGAAAAAAAACCTAATCAGGAGCATTTTCTTTTTCTGTAAATACATGGTTATTTTTCCCGTTTGGTTTTCTGTTGCATATGTTTTTTTTAAACTTAATTAACTGTATTTATTGCTTTAACGTGGAGGAAGAGACACACAAAAAGGATCATTAATGTGCTCCATTCATTACAATATAGGCTACTATCAGTTTGATAAACGTATGACCAGTTAGGTTTGATTTTGTTATAACCAAAGATGTAGTAACTAAACACAAAATATAGACTCCCCCAAATAAAACCTATTCTCGGAACGCCTCGGCCCGGTCCCTCGTAACGCCTTTAACAGGTGTTTTGTCGTTGCCATCAGTGGTAAACCAGCGTTTTTGTGCGCCGCTTTGCGTTTGTGTCTCGCTTCTTTATGCCCTGAGCACCTCACTTTTTTCTTTGCAACAGTTCTATGTGTGGCTATTGAATGTGTTACTTTAGGCAACACGCACAAGCGCGCGCACACACACACACACACACACACACACACACACACACACACACACGTACAAGTCAATCCGGCAGATCAAGAAATACTAATTAAGAAATAACAAAAAGGTTATTTCTGTGGCCCTACCTTGAGCCTGTGCTTTGTTTGCTCCGTCGGCTCACTGCTGTAGACCAGGCATTCCAGCTCAAACCACAGGACACGGACGCCATTGACCCCCGGCTGTAGCCCAGTATAGTGATGGATGAGATTAGAGTACATTTCAGGCTGAATCAAATCACGTACAATGCAACTATTCATGTCTTGTGTTTAACTCCCACAGAATAATACTAGCCATGCAGAATATAGTGCTGCTATCATTATACATTATGGGATATATATTTACTAAGGGGGGATTTCTCTTGAGTGAGCAGGCACACAGTGAAGTCTTTGAAGAGAAAAGGCAACCAGCACATGACCATGAGAAATAACAATAAATAATACATACATATCGCCTACCTGTGGTGGCTTATTGTTATTTTATAAACCATAAATATTGAAATATTGATACTCTTAAGGTGAGTGTCTCAAATAGTATCCACAAAATGTACTGTGTACATAGGCCAGCGATGTGTCTTGAAAATGATATTCTAAATGATCAAGTACCACAGGCAATCAAGCTGCAGCAATAAATAGGCCTACCGAATCCCACCTCAAGTCTTCACCTTTTGCTGATCGCTGGAGGCTGGGAAAACATACTATTCAACCTCGTCTGAATGGAGAACCTAAAGGTACGTTATTAAAAATAAATGAATGAAATGGGTCAAATATGTAAATAGGAAAATAACGGAGTTAATGTCAACTAAATTAAAATATTTAAATATTTCCATGCTTATCTGATTATTTATTATTGTTTATACATATATATTTTGTCATGTATATATTTATTTAGGCCTATTCCTAATTTTTTTGTTGGCTCAAAGGGAACTGCTTCCAGAACGGATCACGTCGCTAACGGAGTAGGCCTATAGGGAAACCTATAGGGTTAACATCAGGTGGTTTACACCCTTCTTTACAGGTCCATGGTCTACACGCACACGTAAGGCAGTCTAATAATTGCATTTGTTCCCCCGACATTGAACTGCATAGCCCGATTGACCTTCCGACACCGCCATGCGTACATACAGACATTAAAATGCTTTTGAAATGTACATAAATATGCTTCCTAATCAATAACTCCGATGCGACAATTTCGACGCCATATTGGTGAGGCCAAGTAACCAAAACAAGTAAACCGAGGAGCGGCGAATTTAGAGATAAAAAGCAATATAAGGCTTCCCTTTCTGAACCAATTAGACGTTCATATTCATTCCGATTGTATAAAGTACTTTTTCTTTTTATTTATTTGGTATGTTGGTAGGCGACAATATCGCGAACGTCTGGTAGCGCGAGACTTAACACAACATCGCGCGCTTACAAAAACAATGCAACGACTCATTTAGGCCCATATAGCCTATATATAAATATTATCATATTTTTGGATAAATGCCTAAATAAAGCATACCAGAGACGGTTTGTTTATGTGTTTCTATTTTAAATCATCATATTTGCCTCGCGTAAAAGACGCTAATCGCGGAAGAATTTTCCCAATGCATGTATGGTAATGCAAACTTTCTCTGTTGTGTCGAGATCGGTTTCCCCATCGAGATGTGTTTCCCCTAGTCCCCGCCCCCGTCCGAAATTACCCGAAGAGCGAAGGAAGCGCGCGTACACAAAAAGCTCACCCACGAGCTGCTGTGCTCGTACCACAGAGGCACTATGGAGAGAGCTAAGGTTCAAAACTGACTTTTTTTTAGCGAGTTTTATCTGAAAATGTTGTATTGTAGATTTCTATCAATAAATTCATTTATTTTCGTGAGAGACTTTTCATTTTGAATGTTATGGACTTTTGGAAGGAAGTGTGCTCATTCATAATATTTTCGGATACAGTTCTCCCTCTGTTCCATAGGAAAGGAGGCTCACACATCTTTCAAATTCATACTGCTGACTTATTTCCCCACAACAGATAAGTGCTGTGATTTTCAGGCTGATATCACTAAATTTGACCATTTAGAACAGGGGGAACGCATCCTGACAGCTTGGAATATTACTGTCAGATACCGTTCCCCCTCTGTTCCATAGGAATTTCAAAGATGTGTGAGCCTCCTTTCCTATGGAACAGAGGGGGAACGGTATCTGACAGTAATATTCCAAGCTGTCAGGATGCGTTCCCCCTGTTCTAAATGGTCAAATTGAGTGATATCAGCCTGAAAATCACAGCACTTATCTGTTGTGGGGAAATAAGTCAGCAGTATGAATTTCAAAGATGTGTGAGCCTCCTTTCCTATGGAACAGAGGGGGAACGGTATCTGACAGTAATATTCCAAGCTGTCAGGATGCGTTCCCCCTGTTCTAAATGGTCAAATTGAATGATATCAGCCTGAAAATCACAGCACTTATCTGTTGTGGGGAAATAAGTCAGCAGTATGAATTTGAAAAATGTGTGAGCCTCCTTTCCTATGGAACAGAGGGGGAATTGTATCCGAAAGTATTATGAATGAGCACACTTCCTTCCAAACGTCCATAACATTCAAAATGAAAAGTCTCTCACGAAAATAAATGCATTTATTGATAGAAATCTACAATACAACATTTTCAGATAAACCTCGCTAAAAAAAAGTCAGTTTTGAACCTTAGCTCTCTCCATAGTGCCTCTGTGGTACGAGCACAGCAGCTCGTGGGCGAGCTTTTTGTGTACGCGCGCTTCCTTCGCTCTTCGGGTAATTTCGGACGGGGGCGGGGACTAGGGGAAACACATCTCGATGGGGAAACCGATCTCGACACAACAGCGGCGACCCCCTTCACAGTGGTAGGCCTATAATGAGCACATACCACTGACTGAAGTGATCTATTGCTTTTATACAACGGTTACTATTATGGCAAAACGAAAGTCATAGACACACTACATTTGAAAAGAAACCAAGAAAGTCAAAGTAGCCGTTTTATTAAACAATACAAAAAAGTAGTCCCTCCTGGCTGCCTTCAAAATGCACGACGGTCGCTATGAAACACACTTTAGCGTCCCTCCGAGAGAAGGCTCGGCTATATATATGTATATATATATATATATATATATATATAATATGAATGGCTTACGTTCTTTTTCATTTGTAGTTAATGTCAAAAGCTAGATATGAAACTTATTGTTAATACTATTTTATTAATAACAACATGCGGTTCTGGAGCCTGTGAGAGCGACAAGGGATTTTCATAAGAAAACCTCCCTGGGCAAATGAAAACATGTGAAACAAAGTGTTATTTGCCTAGTGTATAACGCATTTGATACATTTATTCATTCGTTAATGTACATTTCAGACCTTTATTCATTTCATTTAGTTTTCATTATGTCCTCCTACATAGGTTCAGCTCCATCGTTGCAGTTATCATCGTCCTATCCAAGAAGAAGGTTGGTGGTTTAAATTACATTTCATGCTTCAAGATGCAATTGCTCATACATTTAATGTGAATATACCGTAGCGTTGTTGATTACTTGAAACTTGATAGTTTAATTACATTTCGAGGGGTGCATTCGTTTTCAATAGACTAACCAGACACCTCTGTCTTTTAATAGTTGATAAATAAATTCACTACAAATCCAACATTAAAAACAACGGTCAAGTATTGTGGACCAGATGTTTGCTTGACAATAGAAAAACAATAGGATCGCATAGTAGAAGAATACTACATTTTCCGCTGGTTAAGTCGATACAAACGATATATATTAATCTATCAACATGAACTTGTCATGTCAATGACGGGGAAATTATTCTGGCACGTAAATATGAGAAATAACAATACATACGTTTTCCTTGTGGTGGCTTCCCCAGGCTGCCAGGGCTTGCTTCAGGGTCCTGAGTGAGGTTGAAAGCCGTATACCCAAGTTAATTAAGTCATTAACTCATAATAGCTGACGATATATCCAGAAGAATATACATTTGGTTGGCATCCCGCCCGGATGTTCATGGACTTTGGTAGCATATGCAGGGTCATAACACCAATTTCTGGGCCCTATATATATATATATATATATATATATATATATATATCTCAACAAAACCCTGATTGTTTGTTGTCCTGGCTCTGAAAAGCTATCCACTTTCTAATTTGTTTAGACTGCATCTTGCCCAAAAAGTACACAAGAGGATCTGTATTTTTTTATTAAAGTAGCACTCAAAGCTGCTTGCCTATTTGTTTGATTGTTTTTAGCTTGCACCTTAATTGTAGAATGCACTTATTCTATGCTGCCTTGGCAAAAGCGCCAGCTAAATAAATGTAATGCAGCGCAATATATAGCGCATAACTTTTCATAGCACGTAAACACACAATCCATGTTGATATTAGCTGTATTAACGATAATGGTACGTTGAATTTAATTGTTAGAATATAAGAGAATAAGGTTTATCATAAATACTTTATTACCTGTGGTGGGACGGGGTAACAACACCCAATCGGTAGCCCGTAGATGGCGCTCTTTGGCAGATAGCGGCAGCGAGGGCATAAGTAATACGCTTTGTTCCATATCAAGTTATTGATCGTCCGCCCGTCCAGCTTGTCTTGGCGAACGCCAAGTTGCGAGTTCGACTCCATTTTCTCCAGCTTCTTTCGGAAACCTTCACTTTTCAAATCAACCTTTTATTTCCGACTCTAATGCCGTCCAGCGCTATAAACTTTTGAAAAATGCGGTTGGCCTTAGAGTTCTGGGAAGGAGTCATTATCGCCATGGTTACGGCCTCAGGGCAACTTTGTGAGGATTTCTTTCAAACTAGTACATGTCGTTGAGTTAGTTGGTTATGAGTGAGTAAAATGAATAATTACAAACAAAGACAAATCTTTTATAGATCAATGAGATAAACAAATAGAAATAATTCTGAAAACATCTCAGTTCTGGTCCATGCAGATGTCAGCTGAGACCCAGTTCTCCTGAGGTCAACGACCATCTCTTTTGTCTTCTTTAAAGAATAACTCTTGGTTAAACATACCTACAGCAACTTTAAAGCAAACCTTTGCTCCTCCCACCCCACACAGTTGTGTGTATTCATTGAAGTGAAAACGAAAAAACTAACGCAATTGTTTTTTGTTCCTCCGGTGTTAATGAGAAAAAAGATTCAAACAAAGGTACACAGATTGAACACAAAACGCTTTCGATCATGAATAGTTGTGAGTGACTCGTGCACTAATTAGGTAGGATATGTTTTCCACTTAACATTTGGAAATCAATTGAATTCTCTGTCCCACCTGCTAAAATATGTAACGCATATTCATACAAAAAACAACTATATAACAAGCTAATGTCAGCCCTTATGGCAAATATATTGTCACGCATATTTATACAAAAAACAGCTATATAACAAGCTAATGTCAGCCCTTATGGCAAATATATTACATTTTTGTAATGATGTGAGCGTCCCCCACCTTGCATGGGTTTGGATCAGTCTTTATATATTTGATTGTCAATGCTGGAGAGCAATGCAAAGGAAATGCACAAGTGAGGAAGGTAACCACCGCATTGTGTGGTGCAAATTACACAGTGCCGACTTTAAGGCCCTCTTGCTGCCATTAGATATATAAATATCTGGAGACTGGAATACATGTTCCAGTCCAGAACGAATGTTCCTCCTTGTAACATGGTAATGGTCTTATAAATAATGAAAATAATTAATAATAATGAAATATAAAAATGTAATGAGAACCGAAAGGAAGAGAGTATTTCTGTCACACTGTCTCCGCCTCTATCTTTTTTTCTTTCTTTATCTCTATCCATCTATATGTCTGTCTGTCTGTCTGTCTATCTATCTATCTATCACTATGCTATATATCTTTATATCTATTCATCACTATGTATACATCCATCTATCTATCTCAATATACATAGAATTATAAATATACTGTAGGCTATTTCTGCCTGTTTTTAACAGTCAGTGTATACGACAGCACCCTGGCAAGACTCCATGATGCGTCTGTCTTTAGCTGTCTCCATCGTAAGGAGAGGTTTACCCTCTCACCCTCCCCATATGGTCGTTCCCAGTTTGCGTCTGGCCCCTCTCTCTCTGTTGCCTGGCAACCTGACATCACAGCTCTTGTGCCTGTGATGGATCAGCAGTCTCTCTCTCTCTCTCTCTCTCTCTCTCTCTCTCTCTCTCTCTCTCTCTCTCTCTCTCTCTCTCTCTGTGCTGCTTACCGCCATACCTTGTGGGAAAACACAAGCAGGCTTTCTCTTTCCCCTTGATTCAAATCAGGACAAAGTATGAAAAAATCCAGACAGCATAAATAACTGATACCCCTTTTTTGCATCAAGGTTCACAGATGTTATCGATGAATATATGAGTCGATAAAATATTGGAATAAGAATATGACAAATCATGGCAGTTTGTCATCCTTCATTCTAAAATAACAGTTTTCTGTTGTGTATAACCTTTACGCCTACAATGTTGTATAAGTGTCTGCTATTTCTACATTGAAACTGATTTTAGATTTAAAACAATGTAATCTTTGCTGTAATCGGTGCCTGACAGGTCAAACACCATAATTTCTTACTGTTTATTTTGTTTACACATATATTAGTTGTTTATTATATATTTTTTCCAACAAACGTGTGTCCTTTAGTCTTTCACTAAAACACTATTAAGTTAGCAAATTCTGCCACCTTCTGGCAATACATAGAATTCAATATATTACAGGATCTTTTACATTTTAAGGTCTATTTCTGTAAGTGTTCTGAAAGTGCTTTATATTTTTCACCATGCCCATCTGTCGGAAACAAATCAGGAATGTCCCATAATTATTTTTTTGCAGAATCTTGCCTTCAGATGATAAAAAAACCATAAATATTAACCACACCAGAGAGATACAAAAAATATTAACTTTATTGATGTGTGGGGAATTTTTATTTTTAAAAAGCAAACATGAAATACATTTGGCTCCCATGTCTTGGCAGTTTCGATTTATTTAATAGTCTCTGGAACAGACTGCCATTTTGTCTAAAATCTAAGTGTGTTTGTTTTTACAATGCACCTCAACACTATAAAATGGCTCCTCAACTGAAATACTTACGTTTTCACATTTGTTATGTGTCCACCGTTTGGTTGAGTTTAATACAAAGATACGGTTGGCAATACTATCGAAGGAGATAATGGATAATACCAAAGGAACCGGCCATTAATGTCAAACGGGCATCAGAATTTAAACAATCAGAATCAAGAATCATATGAAATACATTCACGTTATTACGTAAGTCAACAGGATAGTTGAGATGAAATCTAGTTGTGACAGGACGTAATTCCAGCAAAGTATGTCAGTAGAACCTCAGATCCACTACATTTTGCCTTTTTTCTTAAAACATCCATGTTGTAATTGTGAGTCAAAACTCATACTGTATCGTGGAGGAAAGAAAAGTAAGAAATCTATACAAAACTATACAAACCAAATGTGTATTCATCGCCCATACCTTCTTCATTTTCTATTTTATTCATTTTGGAGAATTAAACCCGGAGTTATGTTACGTCTGTCAACTAAATGCAACGACATGCGATACAGAACGGCAAGTTAAGAACCGTTTCACAGCAGCATAACGGAACAGCACATCAAAACATAAACAAGAGGGCATGTTTGTTTGTCAGCCAGAACCTCCAAATCAAATGGATTCTTCACAGACGCCAGCCACGCCCGTAAAACCCATAAAACATGCTGTAATATCAAACACTGAATGATTAATAGAACGTAGCAACTTAAATAGTTACACTTCATTTACAGCAACACTTATGTACTTCATCGACGCGGTGTCATTTATGTAACGTTGTTGTCTTTGCATTGAGACGAAAACAACCGATTCCAAAAGGTGGTACACATGAGTTTAAATCGGTTCTTGGGCCGAAGCTTCGGGGCCCTTTTATGTCATTAAATGTCAGAGAAAGGGGCCCCCTCTTTGAAACCATTTTCCTTTTTTTTGTATTTTGTAGAAGTGCACTTTAAGGAATAGATACAACACTGATGGTTCACGGTCGTTATTGAAAGACCTTATACTGTTATTTTATTATAGTATTTTTTCTTGTATTCGTTTTCGTGTCACTTTTTGGTCTGGCTAATCAGATGCGTCGCGCTGGGCGCTCAAAGACCCAAGATGTGCTACTGTGACATTTGTATTTTTGGCCCCTCGGCCGTCCTTCCCGTGTCTCCGCCACCTCATTCCGTCCCTGATGCCGTAGGCTCCGCCCACTCACAGGAAACGTCAGTTTGCGACAATTTGGCGATGATTCGATCCTCGGTCTCGCCTGCCACCAGGGGCTGCTGTACCTTCATCCTGCCGATGGGAGTGCCCTTTTCACCACCACCTCCATCTCCGTGGCCCCCGAAACCAGCACCGGTTTGGGGCGCCGGTGTCGGCGGCTCCAGGGTGGCGAGGGAGAGGTCTCGGCCACGGGGCGGCGTGTCCTTGGTACCCGCGCTACATACAGCGGTCGTCTTCGAGGGCTCAGGCGCCGGTAATGACAGGGAGGGGTTCATGTGTGGTGGGGCGGCGGCGGCGGTGGCGGTGGCGGTGGCGGTGGCGGTGGCGGCGGCGGCAATCTCGCTCCCCGAGGCGTCCGTTTGACGGAGGTCGGATGGTGGGGCTTGGAGCGAAAAAGGGTCGTTGCCGTGGTTACCGATAGGCGAGTTTCTGGAGAAGCCAAGCACGGAGGAGAGCGGGACCACCTCGGTGTGCGAGAAGGGCGGCGGGCTGGCCGAGTCCAGCGAGCACTCCCATTCCTCGTTGTTCTCCCGTTCCTCGTCGTCGTAGTTGTCGTCGTCCTCCTCGTCTTCCTCGTAGTCCTCCTCCTCGTCCTCCTCGTCAGGATCGATTGTCTCCAGGCTGTGCGTGCTGCAGTCTGACAGCCCGCTGCACAGACTGCTGTCCTCCTCGTCCTCGTAGGCCTCATCCTCCTCCTCCTCCTCTTCCTCCTCCTCGTCCTCCTCGCTGTCCTCCTCCTCGTCCTCCTCCTCTTCCTCCTCCTCCTCCTCCTCCTCCACCTCGTCCTGCAGGCGCACGTCCGCGGCCTCGCCCGCCTCGTGCAGATGCATGATGGGAACGTGCGGCACGCCGCCATTGGCCAGCGTTGTGAACACTGGCTGGTGCTGCTGTGCCAGAGGGGAGGGGTCTCCATGGTAACCGTTGCCATTGGTTACCGGCTGCTGCTGCTGCTGCTGCATCTGCTGCATCTCGCGGCTCCTCTCCAGCTCCAGCTTCATGATGGTGTGCAGGAAGTGGGTCCGCACGCGAACCGGGTTGAACTCCAGCCGGCCCGTGGCGTTGCCGCAGCCGTCCTTGGTGCATCCGCACGGGAAGGACATGCGGTCCACCTGTACGGGGGGGGGGGGGAAGAGAGATGTCAGACGGAGGTGAGAGCGAGACGAGAAGGAGGTGAGGGAAAGAAAAAAGAGAGAGAGGTGAGGGAGCGGGGTTGAGGCCATCGTCCGGTGCCATTGGAGAAAAGAAGTCGCCGGGCGGAGCGAGAGTGAGATGTGTGGCGTGGTGTTGGAACAAGACGTGGAACCTTCCTTTACCCAGATCACTGTCGGTTACTGGCACCGGCCGCCTCAGTCTGCTGAGAACGACACTGTTTAAGCCCCACCAGAGCCCCCGTATCAAAGACAGCCTGCTGGCCACCAGCGCCCCACTCCTGGCCCAAAAACTCCCAAACCATTGAAACAGCATCCTCTGTATACTGTTCCATAAAGTTCTATCTCAGTTTAGTGGAGCCTAGTGGTTACAGCGCAGTGTTGTTGAATGTAGTACGGAATATAGTACAGTTTAGTCGATTATAGTAGCAAGTGTAGTTGAATGTAGTACGGTATATACTACAGTATTTTTGAGTATAGTACAGCATGAGATATTATAGTATAGTCTAGTACATAAAAATTCAGTATAGTTGAATATAGTATTGCTTAATATCAGAGTGCAGAGTATAAGAGTATATCATATTATGGTAATATGATAGTGATGTTGAGTCACCATGTATCTAGTCTAGTCTATAGTCCACACTGTAGTAGTGTATTGGAGAGTTTGGCAGCATATACTACAGTATAGTGGAGTATAGCACAATATAGCGGTGTATAAGTACAGTAGAGTGGAGTATAGTATAGATATGCCTCACAACGGCTCGTTCTACCTGGCCACTAATGCTGGCCAGTATAGTGCAGTTATGTCACAGTATGGTACATTATATCGATGAATGGTGCAGTAAAGCAGCGTACGGTACAGTATAGTGGAGTATAGTATAGATATGCCTCACCACGGGTCCATTTACCTGCTCTTTCTCCTTGGCCCTTAAGGCCAGTAAGGAGCAGTACATCAGTGTATGGTACAGTATAGCAGCGTACGGTACAGTGTAGTGGAGTATAGTATAGATATGCCTCACCACTGCTCCATTTACCTGGCACTTAATGCCGGCCAGGCTGCAGGCGCAGGTCTCTGGGTCGCAGGCCCCGCGGCAGCGGCAGCCGCACTCCTCCCGAGACCCGCGCAGCGCCCTCAGCTGGTGGCGCTCCTCGCCGTCGATGCGCCGCACGCCCGACGCCCGCAGCAGAGCGCGGCGCCGCCGGGTGCTCAGCGGCTGCAGGAAGAAGTACTCATCCACCTCCACGCCGGCGCCCGCACCGACGCCACTGACGCCGCCGACCACGCCCCCACCGCCGTGCTCCGGGGGCATGTCGTCCTCGGAGACGTCGTCCAGCGTCAGCGCATTGGACGCCACCGCGCCGCTATTGGCCAGCTGGGGGTGGAAGGGGGGAGGGGTTCATGTTGGCACCTTTTTGGGCGGTTTGCTTTGGTATCGCTAAAGCGATGATATTATCGTAGGACACTTGAAACATAAGGATACTTGTATAGGAGCTGAATCAGGTGGACAGGGAGGTATTGGGTGTTTGACTCCCAGACGGAATGTTTTTGGTTCGAACCCCAATGTCTGTCCACAGTCTAACATGTAGGCATCTTTGTGCTAGATGCTCCTATTCCTAGCTGCTGCTTAATATGTGAAGTCACTGAAATCTCACTGTAAATCGCTTTAGATAAAAGTGACAGCAAAAATTACTGAAATAGCACTAGATTGTAGATAATCTTTATTATCATTAATTGGTCCGATTCACTTTAGGGATGGATCAGAATTCTCGATTATTCCATTATTCGTTCCCGAGGGTCAAAGTGGATTTTTAACATTTGGACTGTCAACATTTTTGCCCATTCAAATAAACAAGAATTAACGGACGGAACTAATGTTGGACACCTCGAAGGGCATTATCCCGCTTATACCACGGTCACTTGCCAAAGAAAATAAATGAAGACCATTCATTTATATTTTCATGCGTTTTACATTCCAAATATGAAGTTTTTCATGCATGACTTTGTTTCCCTGGTAACGCCTGAGGGTTTGACTAATACCTGGAACACTCATTACCCTCCCGTAAGGTTCTTCTGCAACAGAAACGTTGTTCACAAATAGGACGGACCTTAGCTACGACTTGGCAACGGGAGGTATTCTAGTCCGCTCAGCCAAGAGCCAGAGAGCTAACGTTATGCATTATACATATTTATGATTAAAAATTTGTCCCAGCCTTTATACCATAGAAACTATAGGGTCTATAGCATGTAACCGCGTTGTCTGATTACAGTTTAATTCATTTTTGACAATTGACCAGCTCTTGTTTTGAAAGCTGAACAGACAATTTGACTGGAACTACTTAGCAGGTATGCACACATTCACACACCGACGGCGGAGTCAACCATGCAAGATGACAGCAAGCTTGTCGGGAGCAGTTCGGATTAGGTGCCTTGCTCAGGGACACCTCGACACTCCGGGTAGCCGGGGATCGAACTAGCAGCCTTGCGGTTACCAGCCCACCCGCTCTACCTCCTGAGCTACTACCGCCCAAAAATGGGCGTGGGTGTCCCCACGCCAATTTTTAGCCCCGGCCTCACCTTGAGCTTGACGGCGTTAAGCTTCTCCTGTCTGAGGTGGTGCCTTAGCATCCGGCGGTGGCTGCGCTCCTGCTCCAGGGCGAACTCCCGCAGGGTGAAGCGGTGTACCCAGCAGTGGCGCGGTGACATGCCCAGCGTGCTGCCACCCTGCGTGGGCACGCTGGTGAAGCCCTGCCGCCGGCTGAAGTAGTACACCGTGACGCTCTCGAAGCGCACGCCGCGGCCCGGCCGCGCCCGCTTCGGGGCGAGGTGCAGGGCCTGGGGCTGGCCGCTGTCGTCGTCGTGGCGCTGGGCCGGGGGCGGGGGCGGGGTGTCGCCGTCGTGGAGGGGGTGGGGACGGTGGTCGTCGTTGATGCCATTGTTGGCGTCGTGGGGGAGTTGGAGTTGGGGGGGTAAGGCTGCAGGAGAGGGAGGGAGCGAGGGAGGGACAGAGAGTTTGTATTTGGGAGTGGGGAGACAAAGAGTGTGTGGGGGTGAGGGAAAAATAGAGTGAAAGGAAAAGGTAAAGGGGGTGAGAGAAGTGGAGGTAGAGAATTAGAGTGAAAAGAGATGCATAGTGTGAGGGAAATAGAGTGAGACAGGAAGAAAGACATGTATAGTGAGAGGGAGACCCATTTTGTGGAAAGCAGATATATCGCGTGCAAAGGAGAGAAATTGACTCTTTTACGATATTTGCTTTTGACCAAGCTCATGTTGGCAAACCAACTTGTTTGCCAACAAGTCGGCAGCTCGGAGCCATGGCTCTGAAAGCCTGCCTGTCTTCCCAATTGGCCTAGCCTGCATGCTATCCAGACTTAGGGTGACCAGACCTCCAGAAACAGAGACTGAAACAGGAACTGTTTCAGTCTCTGTTTCTGGAGGTCTGACAGAGACTGAAACAGTTCCTGTTTCTGGTGGCCTGTTCCCGGAAGTGTCTCCATTGAAAATCAATAAATAAAGAATTTATTAATACATGAATAGGTTTTGTAATGGCAAAGGTTCTAGCTTGCTCATGAATATTCATTTTAAGACGGCTGGTAATTAGTCTCGTCTACCTGTGATGCGACCTCTATCTATCAACTTAATACTCTAAGCATTCATGAGGATAACAAACAATAGGCTATTAATACAATATAGAGTAGCCTTACAGTAGCCTACATTGGCTTAATTTTTTGCTGGTTTACCAAAGCCTCAAAACATATTATAGCAAACCCTTGATTATGTAGGCTACTGCCCAATATTTTCTACAGTTCTACATTTTCCATGATAAGAATAGCAAAATAAAAATGTGTCACCTTAGCATTAGATATTTAGTAGATGGACCGCCGAACTACATATGTCCCTGTTTGTATCGCAGAAATCTGGTCACGTTAGCCTTGCCTGCAAGTCATTCCAAATAGCCCGACCTGCATGTCTTTCCAAATAGGCATAACCTGCATGTCTTTCCAAATACGCTCAACCCGCATATTGTTACTTGTAGCCAAGCCTGCATTTGTTTCCAATTAGCCCAGCCTGCATGTCTATCCAATAGGCCTAACCCACATGTCTTTCCAATTAGCCTAGCCGCCTGCATGGCTGTCCAATTAGGCTAGCCTGCATGTCTTTTAAATTAGCCTGGCCTGCATTTCTTCCACGGCCGCGTTCCAGGAAGCGGCTAGGGGTACCCCATCTACACCTGACGTGTGATGCGAGGCTGCGCTCCCCTTTAACCCATCTCTGGCAATGACGATATCCCATCGCCTTGGCAGTGCGCAGTGTCGTGCGAGAGGGGTTGTCATGGCAATCGTTACCGAATGACGTACTGTATTTATAGCCGATATATTTTTTCATTTTTAAGCAATTGGAAATGTCAAAAGGAGAAGTGGAGATGGAGTTTGCTGCGTTTAAAATATGTGGCTCGAGGGGGTATGAGAGGGACTAGGTTGGTTCATCTTATGAATATTGGGATATTCATAAGATGTGTCTTTTTTAAGATATATCATCATCATCATCATCACAGGTCTTATCTTGGAGGGCCAACGCTCCCACTGCAGATCTGACAATGCCTCTACCTCCTGTGTATAAATAGCGTTAAGGCTTTTCCCGGGCTGGGGATGATGAGATGCGCTCTCCTCACCAAATATTGTGATTCTCTGGTTGGGTTAACATTTCACACTGGAAAGCACACGAACAGGGATCAGAAAGTTAAAAAGACCAGCGTCTCAGTCAAATAAATAACTTGTTTAAAGATAGGACGATTAACAAAGATTTTGTGCTTGTATCTCATACTGTTGCTGATAGAAAACCGATTGTCATTTTATGTTGTCTATTATATGTGTGTGTGTGTGTGTGTGTGTGTGTGTGTGTGTGTGTGTGTGTGTGTGTGTGTGTGTGTGTGTGTGTGTGTGTGTGCATATATTTCTATCAAGTTGTCTATCAATTGAACAAACAAGAGACTTTTGTGTTTCTTGTTCTCTTTACACATTCATCTTTTGAACATGTTAGCGGAGGTAGCTGGCGAGCGCCCTTACAGTCATGGCCGACGGCAGGGACCGGGTGGTTGAGGCTGTCGCTGCTGTTACCGCTGTCGCTGCAGGACACCTCGTTGTCATGGCAGCCCTGCAGGGACAGGTAAGGGGAGGTATCCTCCTCATGCCTCCTCTTCAGGATTCCACTCATCCTCTGGCTCAGCCCACCAGACCCACCTGGACACACAAGTAAGAGTAAATAACAGCAACAAAAGAAAACACCTTTGTAATATATACCCCTGTTGGTTTTCCATACATTACTGGGAGTATTAGGGCGGGGTTTAGCGTTGCCGGTACCAGGGGTTGGTCGCTTCAGGTTTTGACCAATGACAGCGGGAATACCGAGATGACGCCTTAACTGTGTTTAAAATGTTACTCGTGGTTTGAATGTGATGTAGCAATACTGTTTAAGCCTATTATTGACCACTGGTTCTATTTAAGATAGCCTCAATTGTAGCCGACTATTTGCTGAAGCAAAATACATCCTCAAACCAACCTCAAAACCTTCCCAACATAAAAACACATCAGAACACACCAAAACACTCAATAAAGCTCAATATGGACACAATTATTATGTTCTGGAGAAACCATCCAAATCACGAGGTGTTGCATGGCGACCAGCAAGCTAAGTTTCAATCCGAAGCGTCGACCGACGTTGTGCGTTCCCACGAGATACCCCGGGCCTCTGTGATGTTTTAGATTACCCAACGGAAAAACACTGACTCCCCCCCCCCCCCCCCCCCCCCCCTTCGCGCCTCGCCGATGCCTTTTCATTAGCTGATCATTTGTGCCACGGATTCAAACATGGCCATTATTTATAAAACATGCGCACATGTCCAAGGCGACACATATTCACGCCGTGGCATGCACGTACACACACACTCACACACGTCCGGTGAAAAGCACTATAGTTAATGGGCAGGTGATTGGACGCTGTGACTTTCGCTGGACGACCAACCTCAGTTTCTTTTGGTCAAATAATGAACTGTCAGGCTTGTCATTGTTGTGAATGGAGCTGGTGTTGGATTACATCAGATGCAGCAAAGCACCATGCTTGGCCAGCCTCTCTCTATCTCTCTCTCTCCCTGCTCTCTCTCTCTGTGTGCCAAAGTCTTTGTCTAGCTCTCTCTCTCTCTTTGCAAAGTCTCTCATTTTTTTTCTCTCCGCCACTTTCAGTCCTGCCCTCTCTCTCTCTCTGCCTCATCTATTGTCGCTCACTGCTAGTCTTTCTGTTTCATCCCCTGTTTTACAGTAACAATCTCTCTCTCTCTCTCTCTCTCTCTCTCTCTCTCTCTCTCTCTCTCTCTCTCTCTCTCTCTCTGTGTCTCTCTCTCTCTCTCTCTCTCATGCTTAGCTATACCTCAGCCACCCCCAGTTCCCAGGTCTGCAATGAATCCATTAGGCTATTAGCATGCGATACCTTCAGCGAGTAAGAGCAAAGACATCATGTACAACATTGTGGTCATAAACATCAACAGACATGAGGCACAACTATCAATATAAGAAGGCAAGTTCACTTAATACATTGAAAATTAACAGTCACACTTTGTCGTGCAAATTAAACCAAGATAACCGATTAAAATAAGTATATTATTTAAATCCTTCCTCAATAATCTGAATGGCAATTTTCTCTCCAAGCCAAACACAAACACACACAGATACACATAAAGACACACACACACACACACACACACACACACACACACACACACACACACACACACACACACAGATGCCACACAAATCATACACACACATGACACACATACAGATGCCACACAAAACACACACATGATAAATACACACACACACACACACACACACACACACACACACACACACACACACACACACACACACACACACACACACACACACACACACACACACACACACGACACACAAACATGACACAAACACATACACACGACATACAAACAGATGCCACACAAATCACGCACACATGACACAAACACACACGACAAACACACAGAAACAATCACACTCATAACCTCTGCTACACCAGGAAGGTGTTGCCATTTTGGATCTGGAACCATTCGGGTTCGCTGATGACGCCACGTTCACCGCCGCCAAACGTCCGTCAACACCATCCCCCCCCCCCCTCCTCCGCTCCCCCCATTCATCCTGTGGTCGTTTCAAAAAGAGAGGGGGCGTGCGACCAAACAAGCATGCTCAAACACATGCACATGCATACACACACGCAGCAACACACACAGCAACAGCCGGCTGCAAACCTCACAAACGTGCTGCGCTCGCTTCATGTGTGTCTGTGTGACCGCACATTATTTTAATCAAATCACACACGCAGACGCACACACGCACACACATACACACACACAGAGAAACGAGGCAACCTAACGAGGGGAAAAAAATCTGCTCCGTGATTCGTCATGCACACGCACACACACACTGCGGCGATTAGCATTGGTATTATTCTGACAGTACGACCGGACTGTGAACCAAAAGACTGACCTGTTTTTTTTCACGCTGTTGGGATTCCAGGAAGTGCCCGTCACTTCACTCTCTCTCTCTCTCTCTCTCTCTCTCTCTTACCCTCTTTCTCTCGCTGTCTCTCTTTGTCTCTCTCTCTCTCTCTCTCTCTCTCTCTCTCTCTCTCTCTCTCTCTCGCTCACTCCCCTCTCTGCATCGCCGTGATTACCGGCGTTCTCCAAACATCCCCATGTGTCGTGGTGCTGCGATGTGCGCTGCCATGATGGCTCTCTCTCTCTCTCTCTCTCTCTCTCTCTCTCTCTCTCTCTCTCTCTCTCTCTCTCTCTCTCTCTCTCACTGCACCTTTTCCTTGTTCGCTGCTCAGCCCGGTGCTTCCGCTCTCCGTGTTTGACACTCCTCTAGTCCCTTCTCTGTGTCTCCTTCTTCAGTGCATTCTCTTCCTCTGTCTCTCCCTCTCCCTCTCTCTCTCTCTCTCTCTCGCTCTTTTTCTCTCAGACTCTCGCTCTCTTTGTCGATGCCTCTTCTCGGGCTTGCTCGCTCCACGCTCTCTCTCTCTGTGTCTCTGTCTCTGACTCTCTCTCTCTCTCTCTCACTTCACAAAGGCTCGTTAGCTAGATGCTGCTGCTTGCCGGGGCGATCGAGCCTGACTGAGGGAAAGCCAGAGCCTGCTCGGAGATCACACAAGAGAGGGAGAGAGCGAGAGAGGGATAGGGAGAGAGAAAGAGAGACGTACACACACAGATGGGAGGAGGGGGAGTGGAATGGTAGGGATGGAGGGAGGGGAGTGTAAGAGGGTGGGGGTGTAGGTAGTAGATGTCAGGGTGGGGGAGCCTGGGTGTGTAGGTAGTATATATTAGGGTTAGGGTGACTGTGGTTGTGTAGGTAATAGATGTCAGGGTGGGGGTGCCTGTGTAGGTAGTACATGTCCGGGTGGTGGTGACTGTGGTTCTGTATATCTAGCCCATTTAACACAGTTCTTGATAAATCATCGGTTTAACAGTTCAGCCATCGCTGCTGATTTTCACCATTCAAAATGCAGCTACTTTCTGGTAAATTTCCGTTTTGCACCCTTTCACAAATGGCACAGTAATGTGGGTATAGATGGGCCAAGGTGTAGTCCAGCAGATGGCGGTAGTGCAACAATTGTGCGTGCCAGCCGTCATAACCCTTTATTCCGGAACCTGACCAGTTTCTTGAAAAAAGGAGGTTGTTTGGATATTGTTATCGGATCACCTGCTAACAGAGTCTTGTGATTGGTTTTCTCGCTCTAAGTGTAAGCGTCTACGAACTTAAGACTTTATTTCCCAGCTATGTAACAGCTTTCGTGGGCTACACATCCGGCTATGATCCAGAAATCATACTAGATCTTGACCAGGCATATTTCCGGTTCGGATTTATCCAGAATATCTATCCACGTTAGCATTCACACATGAACCCATGCCTGGAATCTTCTGGAACATAATGTTCTTTGTATGTCAATGGCAACAGTGTTTGTTGTAGTCGTAGTAATAGTATTATTAATAACAGTATACTTATGAGTGTTAGTATTATTAATAACAGTATGAGTATTAGTGTTAGTATCATTAATAACAGTATGAGTATTAGTGTTAGTATTATTACAAACAGTATGTGTATGTGTTGGAATTATTAATTACAGTCCACTTATTAGTGTTAGTATTATTAATATCATTATGAGTATTAGTGTTAGAATCATCAACAACATTTTTAATGTTAATATTATTAATTACACTGTGAGTATAGGCATCAGTATTATTTAAGTGTTATTATTCTCACCAACAGTATGAGTATTAGTGTTAGTATTATTAGCAACAGTTTGGTTTTAGTGTTAGTTGTATTAATTAGAGTATAAGTGCTAGTATAATTAACAACAGTATGAGTATTAGTGTTGGTATTTTCGACAACAGCATTAGTGTAAGTGTTAGTTATCCATATTAGTGATCCTACGACACATCTGCGGCTATGTTTCAGCATTTTCTTTCCTCCTCTCGCTCCTTTTCTTAAATGATTCTCCTGTTCCTAAATTAGAACACCAAAATGTGTTGGGTTCTGTCTCGCCCCCTTCTGTGTGCATGGGAGAGATGTTGAGAGAGAGAGGGGGGGGAGGAGGAGAGAGGGAGGGAGGGAGGGGAGGGGAGGGGACGAGAGAGAAGGGAAGGAGGAGGGGGGAGGGAAGAAAATCTTGGAGTTGAGTTAAGGAAAAGGGGGCCGGGAGAGAGCTTCAGGAGAGGGCGGGGGGAGGTGGGAGATGGGGGGGGGGGGGGGGGGGGCTGGGAGAAGCAGAGAGGAGGAGGAGGAGGAGAGAGAGAGGGAGTTGAGATGAGGTAAGAGAGGAGAGGCAGAGGGGAGAAACAGGGGTTGTGAGGATAGGAGAGGGGAGAATGAGAAGAGGTAGGATTGGAAGAGCAATAGCAGGAAGGCGAGAGAGGAGAGTGAGGGAGGGAAGAGGAGAGCGGAGACGCATCCCGAATGAGTCATTCTTCTGTATTCAGAAAAACGTTTGGACTGCAGTATGTGTGCGTGTGTGTGTGTTTTCTGTGTGTGTGTGCGCACCAACACAAAGCTTCCTGACAGACAGACAGGCAGACAGACTTTTTCATACTCAAGACCATCCCCGCGACCAATTATAAAACCTTTTAAAACAGCTTTTACTTGTGGACCCAGGTAAGCATGTCCTGTTACCATGGGCTACCATCTCCTACCATCTCTATTCCGTCACCAGGTCGGTTCACAGTTGTGGTTCACATCCACACTGGGGGGGGGTGGGGAGGGGGCACAGGGTGGGGAAGAGCTGCTGGCATGACGGTAGCAAGCACACAGTTCTGTCCAAGCAACTAGGGACATAATAAATCCAGTATACTTTAATATTTTTGGAGACACTCTTACCAAAATGCGATTGACAGTATTTTAGAAATTTCGTTAAGGAGGATGTAAGTGGCTTTGGGCTATTTACAAATACCCTTTTTTAGTTTATGAGTGCGTATTGCATTGTTGGATGCACCTTGAATACGTTCAAGATCGGCCCTTTGTGTTCAACGTTGTTAGCGTGACCTTTGTCGTTATTATGTGTAAAAAGAAACATTGAGTTGGTGTTACGATGCAGTCCAACGCTAACCCCCGACCGAGGCTCTACCCGCTAGTTATCAGTCGAAATGTCAGTCATTAGATCATAGATCCATGCGTTAAGCCGGGGTCATTTTTTCTTCGTTCGTTATTTATTTTCAAAAATAAAGCCATCACAATGAGTTCTCTCAATAATATCATGTCAATTCGTCACTCTATTTTCCTCCACTGTGTGTGTGTGTGTTTATCTATTTTTTTTCTTCTGCGGTGGCTCCCTCACAGCCTCCAACTGCTGCAGCAGAGTGGAGCAGACTGAGCCTACGTTCCAATCAGCTTCCATGGCAACGGGCGGTGGGGGCGGTGGGGGAGGCTGGGGGAGGGGGGGGGGTGCTGGGGAAGGAGGGGCGGGGGGCGGGACTGGGGGAGGAGAGGGAGGAGGGGGTGCGTTGTCAGGGGTGGAGGCGGGGATTTTCTTTGCAGAGAGAGAGAGAGAGGGAGAGAGAGAGTGAGAGAGAGTGAGAGACCGAGAGAGGCAGAGAGAGCCAGAGAGAGAGGGAGAGTGAGCCACACACAGACAGAGCGAGAGAGAGAGACAGCGAGAGAGAGACAGCCTGAGAGAGACAGGGAGACAGAGAGACAGAGACAGAGAGAGAGAGAGAGTGAGAGAGAGACTTTACCTAATAGTAGTGGTTGTAATACCTTGTATGTTTACTATTTAGAGTTGTGGCATTTAGTATGTATATGCTATTTATTTATTTCTCGTGATGTGTGTGTGTGTGTGGTGGTGAACGGCCTTTGTGTCAGAGGAGGGTGCTGTTTAAATATATATAATTAACTTGGCTTGCCTGGGGTTTTATTGGACCAAAATGTGTGTAACTGCAAGATTAATTCCCCCCACCCAGCACTCAGCACCCTCCCCACCCACCGCCCGCCCCCGTATTCTCCAGCAGAACTCCAAAACCGTGAGCGTTTTCCATCTCCAGCCCTGGTCGTCACGTCTGTGGCGACGCAGCCCAGAACCCATCAGAGCTCTCCCAGCGTTGCTGCTGCTGCTGTAACGGCCATCTGGGCGAGTTGATTGGCTTGTAAATACGGACGCGTGATGTCTGGACAGCTACAACACGACGGCGTCCTCCTTCTGCACGCGCCGACATCCGTCGCCGTAAATAACGTGGCCCCGCCTTCTGGGTCTTTGTTGGCGTAGGGCTCGCATGGGAAAAACACATCTGTCAGTGGTGGAGACAGGAGACAAGGAAAAACAGATTTTTCTTTTTGGGGGTTCACCAGTGAAGCGTTGGTGATGATGAAGCTGCAATGTCGAAACAATGATGAATACGATTTATTATGTATTTCTTTGTTTCTTTTTGTTACATCTTTTTTCAAATTGACCATATATGGAATTTCGTCCTGATCGTGAAGATCAAGCAAACCAACTGAAAATGTGCTGCATGTCCCCCAAATACACGTGACTGCTGTTGATCGGACAAAAACATCTGAAGCTCATTCATGGGGAATTAATGGCAGTCTGGTCCATTATTGGCGACTCCAGAAGACTAGCACAGTGATGAAGAAGATGATGAAGTCGATAATATAGGGGGTGATGAAGATGACGATGATAATTTTGATGGTAAAGAAGATGGTGATGTAGATGATAACTAAGTGGCGCTGATGATAAAACCATGATGGGGATGGCAGTGAAGATGATAACAAAGGTGGCAAGGATAATTAAGACAATGAAAATGATCATAAGGTAGGGGACGAAGTTGATCATATAGACAGGGGGGACGTTGATAATGAAGATGGAGATGAAAATGATAATAAAGACCTGAACGTACCAATAAAGATGGTGTTGAAGATGATAATGGTGGTGATGATGATAAAGGCTGTGAAGATGATGAAGAAGAAGAAGGTGATTAAGATAACAAAGAGGATCAAGGGATCAGGACGATGATGATGATGTTGATGATTGTGATGAAGACCACATTGAAGATGGTGATGAAGAACACTGAGGTTCCAGCCCGGCGTGGAAGAAAAGAAGCCCACATCGGGGCTATCTAGTGGGGCTCCGGTGGCTGCTCCAGGGCCTAATTGGGCCCCCGGGGACCTGGACAAAAGACCCAGCTGGTGCAGATTCTCCCCTCCTTAAAACCCACTCGGAGCTGCCTGTTTCCCCCGCTCTCTAATGCCCTCCCTATGTCTCTCTACCTCTGGGGGGGGGGGGGGGGGGGGAGGGAGAGAGAGAGAGAGAGAGAGAGAGAGAGAGAGAGAGAGAGAGAGAGAGAGAGAGAGAGAGAGAGAGAGAGAGAGAGAGAGAGAGAGAGAGAGAGAGAGAGAGAGAGAGAGAGAGAGAGAGAGAGACTATCTCTCCTAAATTATATCTCTTTGGTTCTCAATATCTCTCTATTTCTCCCTGTTTCCATCTCTATAGTTCTCTATATCGCTCTGCCTCAAGAGCGAGAACCAGTGAGGGGCTCTCTCTATTTCACCTCCTCCCTCACTCTCTTTTGCTCCCTCTTTCACTCTCTGTTTTTCTTTCTCTAATTCATTGCCTCACCCACCCACTGTCTCCTTCTCTCTGTCTCCTCCTCACTGTCTCTCTCTGTAGTTCTCACTCTCTCTCGTTCTCTCTGAATCCATCCCTCTCACCGTCTCTTACTCTCTATGCCAGTCCTTGGAGAGAGAGAGAGAGAATTTGCTGATAAAAAAACGGATGACCACCCAGAGATACATTTATCTCATATTAATTTATGAATATCCCTAAATGACACTTACCACTGTTATTAACCAATATAACCTGCACATCAGGGGTTAAAATTAACTTTTTTTCACCACCGTCCCGGAAACGTCCTGAAAAACATTTTGAACCGTCCCAAATCGTCCCGAATTTTTCCCATAAATATTTTTTAAATTTTGAGTCGTTACTTAGGCCTACTGATAATATAATAAAAACACAATACATTATGTTGATGAAATAATATATTTATTTCCAGATGACAAGCAACACCCTCGCAGAACTGTGGTCTATCTACGTGACCACAGTGTGTGTGTGTGTGTGTGTGTGTGTGTGTGTGTGTGTGTGTGTGTGTGTGTGTGTGTGTGTGTGTGTGTGTGTGTGTGTGTGTGTGTGTGTGTGTGTGTGTGTGTGTGTGTGTGTGTGCGTGCGTGCGTGCGTGCGTGCGTGCGTGCGTGCGTGCGTGCGTGCCTGTGTGTGTGCGTGTACATAGAACAATGTGTGACGCAGCGCCACAGAATCAACACACAGCGCCACAAATTGATTCTGCTTTTTTTTTTTAAACGTTTTAGCGATTTTGAAATATAAATATCGTTCCGTTCGTACACCCCGCGTAGCAATCTTTCTCCCTGTCATTCTCGTTCACAGACGCACAGAGAGACAAGCGCGCATAGGCCTACATGCAAGGGCGTCAGTTTGTTTTTAGAAGTGGTGGGGACAATAACCATAAGCTTGAGTGTGGTCTGAAAAGTGCTGGGTACCCTTATGTAAGCTATTCATCCAGTCAACGCTGCATTACAATATGCTCTACAGTGTATTGTCAGGTGTTGAAATTATTCGAATATTCGAATACTGGTTCGGAAAATTAGTATTTGAAGCTTAATCAGTATTCGGAGCTTCGTTATTTATTTATTTTCCACGTAGGCTACGTGACTTTACCAGAGCGAGGGAGGCAAACTATAAGCGTCAGCGACACCAAGCAGAGAAGCGAGAGAGGTGGAGGAAGAATAGATATCTTGTTTCCCTTTACTTTATAACACAACATTAGCGGGATCTCTGGAGGAAAAGTTATACTTAAAACCTTAGCTTAGTTGTTTGTTTACGTTCGCTGTACAGCGCCGCGCCAATCAACTGTGACTGGCTTGCTGCAGAGCGAGAGCGTTTTGGGAATACCCGGTCAATATAATGGATATAATATGGACACATAAGACAATCAATATTCGGTTATGGATTTATTGTACAAATTCCCTGAAAAGATGCACGTTCCGGGATTAATTGAAGGCTGAGATGGCAGAGAATAGCTGATTTGGAACGGAGCAACAGCTGTTCGCTTTCACGGGGAAAAACGAAGGAACTTCAACCTACTTAGGCCTACTAATTAACGGTCAAAAGCTATTAAATCGTCAACAAAATATGCAGATACTGTCAAAATCGGTTCCAGGGAGTATATAAGGATTATTAATGTTGTTTTTGATGGTGTTTTTTTCTGGAACGAGTATTCGAATATTCGCTCCGAAAAACCAACGAGTATTCGAAGCCTGAAAAATGGCATTCGGACCAGCCCTATGAAGATCCTATTCGAACAATAAAAGTTGAATACCACAGTTTGTGTTTTGGCTTGTTTTGCAAAACGGCGTTGGAAACACCAGGGTATTGGCTCGGGATATGTAGGCCTAATACTAATGCACACAGGACAAAGAACAGTGTTGGCAATTTAACACTTATCTTGACATCAACAAAGTTTACCAGACAAACAATGCCAGACTGTAAAGGGGGTACGAAATGAAACGAGGTACTGAGCATCAGCCTTTTGAAGACGAGCAAGGGCTGCTGGTAGCATATGTTATAGCATATGCATTAAAAAAAGAAGAAAAATACAAGCACCCAGAGGAGAATTGCATCTGCCAAATCCTGACCACCAGCAAACACTTGCGAAGGACCAATGTAGACTTCACTCGTTACAACATCATAAGAAAATTGTCCGCAAATAAAATCCCCTTCAGTTTAGGATAATCACACAGGTTATGCGAGAACATATTTATGTCAGGATAGGCCTACCAGGCTCCAAGTCGTCACATATCTCAATCAGACAAAACCAACTATAACCCAATTGGCATAGCAATCGCACCGTGTGTAGCTGCTACTAGCTGCAATCTATATATACAATGCATACTAACTGGAGAACCAACCAGAATCAGATCACAATCGCTTGGGACCGTGGGAAACCCTTGGCCAGGTCATCACGATTCACGAGCAAACAGAACCAGCAGCAAAGTTTACTAAACCAATTTCTTACCTTATGTGGCCCTCCACATGCAGGCTAGATAACGTATCCATATCGATATCCAGTGCACAAACATGCTTTTTATAGGAAGCAAAAGGACCGGCTATTTTCTGAATAAAAATGTCAATTTTGGCTGTCTGTCTTGAAACTTCTCCAGTGCGTTCACACCAAACGCAACGGGACGACAAGATCCCATGCAAAGTGAACGTATAGACGCGTATCGGGAGAATTTTTGTTTTTTGTCTTTTTGATTTGTCGCGCCACACTTTCGCCGTGCACAGGCGAGCGCGTTCACGAGGATTTGTGGCGCGACAAATTTCAACTTTGACACGAATTTCACGTGCTGACAGCCAATCAGCGTTCAACAGCGTGGCCACTGAGTGACATGTGTAACGTAACAGCCAATCAGCGTTCAACCGTCAAACTCAGCGCAGTGCAGTCCGGGGTGTACTGCAGCATGGAGGAGAAAGTGTTTGTGGCCGTTTGCGACTCTCGGAGCTCTATATATAATAGTATATAATATAATATAATTGTATATATAATATCACGGCCAAAAGCTCTGTGTGCCTCCGGATGGCCGTAGCGCGGGGAGCTCATAGGGATTGGGCTTCTCGGGAGTCGGGGTTTGTTTACCGGCGTTGCTATGGGTTCCGGTCTTGTGTGTTCCAACGGTTTATTAGGTAGGCCTATCTAATAAATGATGTATTCGAGAGCGCCTAGCCTATCGCATGATTTTAGACTTGACGATTTCGGTTGAGTATGTGGGGATTTTTTCAGTTGCAATTGGTTTGCACATTTTTAAAAATGGTGGGGACAAAATTCGTATTTCAAATAGTGGGGGGGACATGTCCCCCCCGTCCCCCGTAATCGACGCCTATGCCTACATGCCAATGGTGCGCGGGTACACTACCACTTATTGGATAAACCTGCGTATCATGCACACGCACTGACAGCGGATTCGCCCGCTCATCCTCTCAATGCACCTACAAAGGCAAACCCGAAGCAGCAGGAATGTAAAAAGGGATAGTGTATAGAACGCCGTTAATTATCGGGAAAATAAGCCCCGACAGGGCGAACTTGCTTCGCCCTGAAGGGGCTTATTTTCAATCATGACCGGCGATGTTCTCTACATATCCCGCTTATTACACGGCTACTTGCCAAAACGAAACAATAACTTCACATGGTGTGTCTTTTTTACAATTTATTTGATACCACCAGCATTCGTAGTGTTGATCAGCAGAGAAATAGTCCAAAGACGTTGACGTCGATTAGCAACCGAAGTCGCTGGGGTTGACAAGTTACCGGTACTTGCGGAGTGAGACTTCATTAGAGGCGAAAAATCGGTTGTTTTCCTTGACAGCGGTCAATCATACTCATGATTATACTTAGCAACGGTGACTTATCAAATATAATTCACCGTCGGAAGTTGTGAAGGTCCCATTGCAAGCGAACGGAGCGTTCCATGGCATTGAGAAGACCCATGTAATAATTGCAATTAATGTGAAATGCAGCTGCTATGTAGCCTATATGAAATTTAGATAAATTAAATATAGATAAATGACGGTGTTAGACCCCCAGGCCGTTCTGCCGGCGATTTAAATTCGCTCTGCAGCATAGGCTGGAGATCGGGAAGTCTCCCGGTGGGCCGGCCCACTTTTTTTTTTGACTCCGTGCGCAGCCCCGCCTTCTCCAGTGAACCAAGAAAGCCTGACGAACGGGGGATTTTACACCCGCTGTCACACTGAACAACACAAACGCGAGCGCGCCAACCAATTGAACGAAGCCCTTTCCATTAAATAAGTTTTTTCCACCGATCGCGAACATCACAGAAAGTGTTGAAAACTTAAACAGAAAAATGAAATCAGTGCCCGCAAAATTCTCTTCGTCCCGAAGTCGACCCGAGAGAGAATAAAAATCCTCCCGATGACAATTAATTGCGTCCCCGGGACGTCGTTAATTTTTGGTCTTTTTTACAGTATATTTGAAGTACCAAGACACAGTGACTCAATGTATTGTCTTTGAAGATGAGCTTGCTTGTTTAGGGTGAAATTGTATGTAATTATTCCGATTTTCATACCATGTTTTAATTAAAAAGAGCATGGTTCCTATCGGTGCAGAACCTGCAACCCAGTTTGGGTCAGTAACATCGCGAACAACCTCACTGGGAGGGTTTGGGTTGCTGGTTCCACTTCCTGCTTCCCGCTGTGTGTGGCGTGGTCCCTGGCCAAGATAAATTGCTAAGTGGTTTGAAGTGGCTTGTTTGTTGACACAGCTGCGATTGAATGCCAGGCATTCATTGAAAAAATGTGATTTAAGTGGCCATAATGGACAGTAAAGCGCTGCATAAAAGCCTATGTAAAAGTCTATTTTCCATCAGCCATCAGTTCATTATGTTGTCACCCAACGTGGAATACTAGGCCATTAAAGTTTACAATGCAAATATTTATTTGCTCCACTGCCACCCGAAGGCAGTGTCGTAGCCTGCTGTTCGTTATTAGCAGTTGATGAAAGAAAGAAATACGTATAGCAGAGGCAGGAAAAACGATAGTATGGAAGTCAATTCTTTTTTATAAGCTGATAAACACATTTTATCAGAGAAAAAAGAGCGAAATCTTTGTCAAAGTCATTTCATTTCCTTGCGCTCTCCACCAGTCCCAATTTGAAGTAGCCTAGTACTTCCTAGATTAAATGTGATTTTATTGGAATCTGTCAAAATATATTAAATAAAGGTATTTGCCTGTAGGTTAAATAGAACCTAGGTTTTCTGTTGAAAACCTTGCTGGATGTAGTTGTGGATGGCAAAAACAGAATGTATTAATCTATAATTAATTTATAGCTAAACAATTCAACATCTAAAAATATGTTTCTATATATATTTAAACAGTCTATATGCATTTTTATCAAATCTATCCTAAGCTGCAACTACACATCACAAACAGCAGAGGGTAGCGTGTCCATTTTAAAGGAAATGCGTCAAGTCATTGGTGCTACACGAAAAGGCCTGAAAGAGGCGCTGGTGATGCGACCGAGAAAGAATAAGGCGTATAATTCAGTCAATGCTGCACATTTAGCACAGGCCTATAACAATATTTCCTTTAAAAAAACAAGACTTTATTATGATTTAGCAATTGCTTATCCGTTCAAGATTGAGTAAACATGTATCCTTTCATTGAATACCCCTTTTCATTCCTTGACTTGCCTTATTCTTACTACTTAAAGTTTAAACATTCCGGTTTTTAAGTGTCTGTAGTGTTTTTAGGCCTACTGCCTCTACAATAAATAATATATTTTTTCATAACACATTACATTTATTTGATTTACTGCTAGTGGATTATTAATGAGATACAAAATCTACGTTCCAAACAAACCTTCGTATTGTTCAAAAGATCTTTTAAAAAAAAAAGTATTTTAACTGATTGAATAATATTTTACCTTTAAATTAATTTTGAAATTGAAAACAATCTAATAAATGTAAAATCCTCGACACAGATCAAATGTTTTTGGGACCACTTGTGGAAACTTTGGGCCAATGGTGCAACGTGTCTAGTTGAGTGTACTCTATACAGCAACATGTAAAAACACATGATGCTCAGTCTGTTGCAGTTGCTGCTGTTGAGCAAAATAATTAGCTTTGTTATTGTCATTCAAAATGGTAGCACGATATGCTACTGAATAGGAGGTAATCCTCCTATTCATAATCCTTATTTTTCTGAGGTTAGGAGGGAAATGCTCAGAAGCATAGAAGCCCTTTTGGACCAAATGGAAATAGCCTACATGGAAATAAGTGAAATAAGTTTCAGAAACTCTTCGCAGATTTCAACCTTTGGACGAATGTTACCCTGACTATGACCTTGTACATAAAATCAACCAGGGTATCCCCACTAGGACCTAGTACGCCCTAACGACCAGGGAACCCCACTAGCAACTTGCACACCCTAACGATAAGGGTACCCCTATGACCTAGAACCCCCTTACACCCAGGATACCCTACTATGACCTGGTACCCCAATATGTAACAGTTATCCCATTAGCTGTAGTCTGATTTAAACAAACAAACAGGTGTAAACCGCTAGTGCCTGAAGCAAACTCGTTACCATGATTGGATCCACCTGTCCTAATTACTTAACTGTGTTTTCTGCATGGTTTTCTTCCTGTTTCACTTTACTTGTTTTCATCTTGACAGACTCCATCCAGAAAGACCATATGTTGCTGCTACTGCCATGGTTATTACTCTGATTCATTTGTCAAGTTGTTCAGGCCGTGAGTGTGGGCTATAGTGGTCTAGGCATGTGCGTGAGAGAAGGCAGGCACCGAATTTGTGAACACAGCATTTTACTGTTGATTGAGAATTTAAATGACAACGGTGTGTTTTTTTGTTCAGTCTAGTGTTGCCTTAGCTTAAATCATGCGTGTGTGTGTTTGTGCGTCTGTTTGTGTGTGTGTGTTTGTGTGTGTATGCGCGTACGCTAACTGTATGCCTATCCGGCTGCCATATGTGCATATCAAGGTGCATTAATATGTTTCGCTAAATATAGAGCCAAAGAACCTCAGAGACTTTCTAATTAGAACCGGGAGAGAGACGCGGTTGTGAATCTCATTAGCAGAACAGGATGCAGGTCCGCGAGGTGTGGTGTAACGGAGCGAACATCGGATCCGCAGGCGAGTTACCTCACCCCTCGGATCCGATAAAATAAGCATTGACCCAAACACTAGAGCCAACTGAAAGTGACTCTCTCGCAGGTGTACTGTAACCATGGCGCCCTCTGAATTATGCATCCACCGCCGTGTCCACTGCCCCGGCCTTCGGAGTGGGCTCCTATCAGCAGGCCATTCATTAGGACCCGCTCGTTTCGGATTTACAGCCATCCAAGAAACCAATTGCTGTTGAATAGCGATCCGTCAACGCCTCTGTTTCAGGCCCTGTTTCCCTGTCCTTCTCGCTCTCTCGCTCTTGTTTTTTTTCTTTTCTCCTCATTCTGTCATTCATGGCTGCGAGGCTCGCAGTAAGTATCTATCAATGCTCGATCTCAGCTCTCAGCGCTGTCTTTTCCAGACACCAATATATCTCTCTGTCTCTCTCTCTCTTTCCTTTCTCTCAGCTTCTCTCTCGTCTCTCTCTCTCTCTCTCTCTCCCTCCGTCTCTCTCTCACTCTCCTTTCTCTCTGTCTCTCTCTTTCTGTCTCTCTCTCTCTCTTTCTGCTAACTCTTTCTCTCTCTCTCTCTCTCTCTCTCTCTCTCTCTCTCTCTCTCTCTCTCTCTCTCTCTCTCTCTCTCTCTCTCTCTCACTGCTTATTCTCTCTCTCTCTCTCTCTCTCTCTCTCTCTCTCTGTCTGCTAACTGTTACTCTCTCTATCTCTGCTCACTCTCTCTCTCTGCTCACTCTCTCTACCGTGGTTTGGCACATCTTTGTTTTCCCCTCAAACTTGTTAAAAAAGCACAAACTCACACACAAACAAACACATACCCACATAAACAAACACACAGACACACGCATAAAAACAAATAAAAACACAAACACAGGGAAAACTCAAGGACATTCTCACCGTGAGAGAATGCCACATACTGTGAGAACAAGCAGTCAAACGGCAACAGGCAGATGGAAAGCGAGAGTGTGTGGATACCCAAACAGGAAACCAGCATAATTAATGTGCCAATTCAAACCAACTTCCTGTCCTTCCTCGTTGGCACACAGAGCGGGGGGAAAAAAAACGATCGCCAGGGAATTCGCTGTCTGCGGGCGGTGACAGCGGCGGTTCACTGGTGAACAATACGAAAAATTATGGATCTGTAGTCATGGCGACTCCCCAAGCCGGCAGGGATCGGCGTTCGTTAGGCCCGTGGTGATTCACAGGCTTTATTGGATAATGAGATTCTCCCTAAACAGGTCTGAAAGTGACTGCGAGCGACGGAGTGATTGCAGAACAGGCGATGTGGGAGTGGGGGAGGGGGTTTCAAATCAGACACCGCTCCCCTTCCCGGACGGCATCAGGGCTTTTGTCTGGCTTCCTGCGCTGGGAATTGCACTGTTAGCCGGTGGCTCCGAAAGTGACTCAGACCTGCCTCGGCTGGGCTGGTGTGGTTCTTGTTTATTCAGTTTTCCTTCTCCCTCCCGCTTTTTTGTCTTTGTTAAGTGTCTTTATTTGTCTGTTCCTCTCTTTCTCTTTGAGAGTGAGTGGATATTGAGGAGGCATGTGTCAGTTGTTTATATATGTGTGTTTGTGTGTGTGTGTGTGTGTGTGTGTGTGTGTGTGTGTGTGTGTGTGTGTGTGTGTGTGTGTGTGTGTGTGTGTGTGTGTGTGTGTGTGTGTGTGTGTGTGCAAAGGGAGGGCTAAAGCTTATTTTCCCTCCTCCAGCTTTCCTTCTCTTCTCCTCCTCTTCCCATGTCTGCACACAGAGAGCGTGAGAGAGCACTCTTCTCTGACCACTTTCTTACCATTACTCTTTCCATTCCTTCTTTCTCTCTTTCTTGAATTCTCTTTAACCACCTGTGAAACTTTTAGATTCGAGCCTTCTGAGCTGTGAGAGAGAGAGAGAGAGAGAGAGAGAGAGAGAGAGAGAGAGAGAGAGAGAGAGAGAGAGAGGGGAGACTGCTGAGTTAACTGCTTGTGTGTGTAAAGACCACAAGAAGGAGAGACAGGAGGTAACAAGGGGTGAGAGAGAGAGTTGGCTGATTTAACTGCTTCTGTAATCACAAGAGACGGAGAGAGAGAAAGGGAGAGAGGGCAAGACGAGGGTAGAGAGACACCAGAATTAAGTGAGAGAAAGAGAGAGAGAGAGACAGGGTGAGCTAAGGGGAGCGAGAAGCGAACGTGGAGGGAAAGGAGATACGCGTCCCGACAACAATGGAAACTCAATCAGGAAACGGAGACGAGGCGGAGGCCGGGGGGGGGAGCGGCGTGTCACTGACCCTGCGCTCCACTTCCTGTCGCCCCCCTGGACCCGGAGCCGCCGCCACGGCAACGGAGGCCAAAAGCAGCGAGCGCTTCGACGTGCGACTGAAAGACCTGCGCAGGGTGTTCGAGACGCCGGCCTCCTCCGCGGTGAGTAGGGCGCCCGCTCCCACCGGACTTTTACTTTGCTGAGTCGGCTCCTTGGTTCTCCGCTGGAAGGCTGGAAAGGTGGTTGTGTAAGGTCAGGTTTATTTTACTGTTATTATTGATTTATGTAGTGTTTTAGAGTGCTTTAAGAGTTGCTGTTTGATCCGGCCCGACTGGCACCGGCTCTGCAGATGAGACGGAACAGAATGGTGTTTTGATGAATTGCTTGTGAACTTTTATTTTCTGAAAATGAGGTTGAAGGGAAGGTTTACTTTCCTAAACGACATGTCAGAGAACTCTCTTTTTCGTTTCTTCGATGACATGTCACAGAACATTTATTTTCTCATGTGTCGCAGAACCTTTTTTTTCTTAGACCGAGGTGTCAGTGTAGTGTCTTCAAGGAAATGTCACAGTTTTTAGTATTCTGACATTGAATAGTGCAGAATCTTTCTTTTCTTAAGACGAGATAAGAATACAACTTTTATTTTCTTAAATTACGTGTCACCGAATGTTTACAACGTTTATTTTCTTAAATGACATGTCACAAATGTTTATCATGCTTATTTTCTGAAATAATATGTCACCAAATGTTTATTTCCTGACTTTTCATTTCAGGAACTTTTAATTTTCTCATGAGCTGTCACACAACATCTATGCATCAGCTGAGATGGCACACATTTCATTTTGAACTTTCACATTTCCAATGAGCTGGAACACAGCCATGGCACCACCTGGGTCAAAATAAACTGTCAATGTAGCTAACTGATTGTTAACTACACTCCTCTCTGGTGGTATATTTTCCACTGGCTGAGGTTTAACTGCATTTTTAACACTGTTGGGGCATTTATCCGATTTTCAATATATTGAAATATTCATGAACTGCTGGACCTTTACCTTCAGTTCATTCAATGGCTTGTGTGTGTGTGTGGGGGGGGGAGGGGATTGTGTATGTGTGTGTGTGTGTGTTCGTGTGTGGGTGGTGATCTCAACTTTCCTATGCAATGCGACACTGTGAGGCTGTGCCTGTGTGTGTGTGCGTGTGCATGTCTATGTGTGTGTGTGCATACATTTGTGAATATGAAACCTTTTGAATCCCTACACCGTAGGCAATGGGTGCTGGACCTTGAAGCTAAGAAATAGTTTTGTGTGCAAAATCAGTTTTCAGTTTTTTTCCGAAGACGCAGGTTAAACTGCCCGAGGTGTTGCCGTGGATACGGTAGCGTGTTTGTAACTCGGTCGGCAGCAGAGCTATGATTACAGCTCCCGGTTTGTTTCTTTTTTAGTTTTCCGGTTGGGTTCAAATCGCTGACTTGGCCCTTTTCTCTTGCTGGTGGCTGAAGGTCACAGTCAAACTCCTCCTCTCCTTGGCTTTTTGCCTTGTTACTTTTTTTTCAACTGGGTTTTTCCTTTTTTCCGGTTGGGAATTGGCCTCTCCAGAAGGAAAATGTCGGAGTCGGTAATGGGGTCGTTCCAGAGAGATATTCTGCTCTCTCCTATTGAACCTGAAGCCTGTGATGGGGAGCTGAGTCTGGCGCTACATCAGCAGGAGACACTCAAAAAGTTTACCAGGAATCACTGGAATACTCTCTTTCTTTCTCTCTGCTCTCTCTATCTTGCTCTCTCTCTCTCTCTCTCTCTCTCTCTCTCTCTCTCTCTCTCTCTCTCTCTCTCTCTCTCTCTCTCCCCCTCTCTCATTCTCCCTCTCTCTCATTCTCCCTCTCTATCAATATCCCTCTCCCGCTCTCTATATCAGTATATTTTGTTTCTCTCTCTCTCTCTCTCTCTCTCTCTCTCTCTCTCTCTCTCTCTCTCTCTCTCTCTCTCTCTCTCTCTCTCTCTCTCTCGCTCTCTGTCTCTAGCCATGGAAGAAAAATCTATTTCAGGGTTTTGAACTAGTTCCCAAGTTCCTCCCCGGATAGAAGGGTCAACGGTCAAACCAGCTGAACTCTACTCAACTCAGATCAACTGCCCGCCCGGTTTTTCAGTGTCAGGGGCCAAGCTGATTATTAATTAATTGTTAAATAGCTGAATTGCTAATGCTGAAAAAATGCACAATAGCAATCTGGGATTCACTTTTAATTATGTTAATTGAGGTTATCAAGGTGTGCATTAAGCATCGGGAAATTATGTTCAATCAAGTCCATTGCAACCTCATGTCAATCGATTTCCTTCTCACTTCAGTGATGATTGGAGTCTGCTTTCCCTCTTTCCCACTTAGCGAATTACTTAAGTACACTCACATGGACAGTGCAGGTGAATGAAGCAACGTTGTTTCAGTCCTGTTGTCCACGACTTTAATGAGTATTATAAGTAGCAGAAGTAGGACAAATGACTGAACTGCGAGTTAAGTAGATCATGAATAAACTATTTACCTACTACTGCTAGTAGGTGAATTGCGGATGCATTGTGGGATCTGTAGTTTTTTGTTGTCAGAGCGTCGGCCACAGCCATACACACATTGTGAGTGGCGGTGCACTGACTGGCAGATGTGGACACTGGACAACCCGTTATTTCAGGATTATTTGGAGGAACTACACTGCATGGTTGAGTGTAATGTTATAAATGGCACATAGGCCATGTTTGGCAGCCCTGGGAGAGAGAGAGAGAGAGAGAGAGAGAGAGAGAGAGAGAGAGAGAGAGTTGGACAGGGGATGTGGAAAGAAAGAGGGAGTGGAGAGAGCGAAACATTTTGTGCTTAGAAAGAGAAAGGAAGAGGAAAAGAGTGATGGAAAAATTAAGCATAGAGGGAGTGGGAGAGAAAGGGTGGATAGGAAAAGAGTGGGAGGGAGAGAAAGCGTGGAGCGGGAGAGTGGGAGAGAGAGCAGGGCGAGAGAGAGAGAGTGGGAGAGAAAGTGTAGAGAGAGAGTGAGAATGGGAGAGAAAGAGAAGAGAGAGAGAGTGGGAGGGAGAGAGAGAGAGTGGAGTGGGAGAGATAGAGAGAGAGAGTGGAGGGAGTCAGTGAAAGAGTGGAAAGAGAGAGAGAGAGAGAGAGTGGGAGGGAGAGCAATAAACAGAACACGTGGACAAATGCGAGCTGCGTGCCTTTTCATTCCTCAGCAGAGGGATATGAGAAGGAACCCAACGCCATTACGCCACCAAACCGTCATCCTCATCCGGCTGTGTTATTATTCAGCTAGCTGCTGACCGCGATGGACCCCTGACCCCCGAGAGAGTCGAGACTGCAGCTGGCTGCTCCTCTCAGCAGATCCTTCGGAATAAACGCATCGCCAAAGCACTAGACACACAAGCGCCGCCATTAGGGCCTCCACGCCGTGGCGTTTGATGGGAGTAGATGTGAAGTAGATGGGAGGCAGGGAGGCACTTGTGGTAATGGGCTTTTTCTCGCTCACGCTTGAACAGGGGGTTTCAAACAACTCTGTTTCGCTTTCCCGAAATGTCATGCCTTTTCGAGCAGAACAGGATGTAAGCACCGGGGGGCGAACCAGGGAACTCTGTGCTCATGGTCCCTCTTGTGATTGGCTGGTTGATAGTTGACTTGAGATTTTGTGTGGTGGTTCAGCTATTTTGAACTTTGTTCAAAATACCGCACAATGTCGTAATGAGACTACACAAGGGTGTGTTAAGACCTTAGGTTTACCAACATGATTGAGTCACCCTAAGGACTAGGGATGGGAATTGATAAGAATTTCACGATTCCGATTCTGATTCCGATTCTGCTTATCGATCCGATTCCTTATCGATTCTCTTATCGATTCTCATGGGGTAAGAAAATAAGTATAAATGTGTTTTTTTGCATTACATCTCTTTAATATCTGATCAGAAGTGCTTCTAGTATTAGTAAATTGTACATTTTCAAATCAATTGGTCTAGACGAAATAATCGCTTTTTAAGTCCAAATGCCATCATTATGTGCCATACAACTAAAAACACAGACTGAAAACAGCCAAGTACGAGCTTGTGCCTTTGTAATACTAACAGTGCTCATTTGCATTCAACTTGTAACAAAATTAAACTGACATAAACAAATGAAGCATTGATTAGACAGAGATTTATTAGATGGGCCTACCTAATAAACCGTTCGAACACACAAGACCGGAAACCATAGCAATGCCGGTAAACAAACCCCGAGAAGCCCAATCCCTATGAGAGCTCCCCACGCTACGGCCATCCGGAGGCGACAGAGCTGTTGGCCGTGATATTATATATACAATTATAATATAGTATATAATATATTATATACTATTATATATAGAGCTCCGGGAGTCGCAAACTGCAACAATCACTTTCTCCTCCATTCCGCGGTTCACCCGGACTGCACTGCACTGAGTTTGACGGCTGAACGCTGATTGGCTGTTACGTTACACATGTCACTCAGTTATCACGCTGTTGAACGCTGATTGGCTGTCATCACGACAAAAACTTGTCGCCGGTTTTCTCCCGCGAAAAACTCGCCCTTATACGCGTCTCTACGTTCACTTTGTATGGGATCTTGTCGCCCCTTCGCGTTTGGTGTGAACGCACAATGCGATTCTTCCTCGGCGGCGACATGTTTGCTGCGTTCTGAACCAAATCAAAGCAGCGTGTGTGTGACGTCACGACGCATTTGCCGCGACCGGAACCGATAAGCGGAATCGTTAAGCAGGCTTGCTAACGATTCCAAGGAATCGGTTGACTCGGAACCGGTTCTGAACAAGAACCGGTTCTCGATTCCCATCCCTACTAAGGACTGTATTAATGTGTGAATCTGATTGGGGGCTTTTATTTTGGCGGAGGGCTCTTCTTCCCTCTTAACTTCCCAGCTGCTGGGTGCCGCTCACCATTTTTTATTAGCTGAAATTGATACTTGGCCGTGTCATTTAGTCCGACCTTTTCCTTTGACATTTTCATTCCTTTTTTTCCGCAAAAGCTAATCAACGTTGCCATTTGTCACGGCTTTTTGTCACTCGTAACTGTCATGTCGCCAGCCTCAAATTACCCCAGAGTATATTACTTTTTTTTCTTCTGCTATCGTCGTGGTCATCCAAGCCAAGGTCATGTACATGACATCGACGAGTAGGACTACACTACATGAAATGGGCTTGTAGGGCTACACTACATGAAAAGGGGAAGAGTTGGCCTAAGCCACATCATAGGGATTCAGTAGGCCTACGCCAGTGGAAAAGGGAGAGTAGACCTACACTCCATGAAAAGGCCTGGCAGCCCACGTTACATCAAAGGGGATGAGTTGGCCTATGCCACATCATAGGGGTTGAGTAGGCCTAAGCTACCAGTAAAGGCTGAGTAGACCCACATTGCGGGACAACGACGAGTAGGCCTACGTTATGGGCAAGGATGAGTACACCAACGTTACAGGAAAAGGGTGACTAGGCCTATGTTACAGAACAAGGCTGAGTAGGCCTACATTACTGGACAAGGACGAGTCATCTATGTAATTGAACAAGCGTGAGTTGGCCTACATTACAGGCCAAGGGAGAGATGCGGGGCGATATATAGTGTGGGCGGGGGGGGGGGGTTCAACTGTAAATGTTGCCGTAAACATGGCCGTTCCGACACACACCTTTTTCACCCCCGGCTTTATGCGCCTCAGGTTTTTACGAGAACCCGTAGCGCATGCAGGGGTTAATAGAGCGCGGGCGGCATTCCCAGAATGCCACAGAGGAGACGGGAGTGACACGTGGACGGACGGACGGGCCGCACGCGGAGTGCTCTGGCTGTTAAACATGACCTTCTATCTCTGCTCCGTCTGCCAACCTTGTGTTTAATACTTGTTGGCGCGCTGCGCGTTTCTTTTCTTTCTTTCTCGCAAGGATTACATTGCGGTAATAATATTAAGAGCTGACAATGGGGGGGGGGGGGGGGTTGTCATGGAGACGTGGTTGACCGCGGGCTCCGGAGAGATTCCCCCCTTTAGAGAGGGCAAGAGAGAGGAAGGGGGAGGAAGAAGGGAGGGGGTCCTGTGATGCGAGCGCGTTGCCGGGCGGCCCCCAGATGTTGGCTGACACGACAGTTTATCTGGAGTGTGCAGCGCGTGTTGCGTGTTGTTCACCCAGCTGCTCCGGGAGGAGGTCCTCCCGGGCTGGCTGGGGTGCACATCATCTGCCTGACCCACCCTCCGGTCACGGGCTCACGCACACACACACACAGCTCACACACACATACACAAACACACACACACAGGCGCACATGTACATTCATTTACATAGAAAACGTACTACATTAGATTCTACATTCCACTGCTCAACGGAGTCTTTCAGTATTGTTGTAATGACACTCTCTGGCCAGCGGGGGCCAGTAGAGTATTCATGGGAACGCACGTGAATCACTTCTCCGATGTGTTGCCACAGAGGCCTTAGGTACTGTAGTATGTGAGGCAATATTGAGAACGCCTAGTTACTACGGTGACTTATAAATACTAATTACTTTAATTTCGGCAGACTTCCCTCCCATTCAGGGGCAGTGACAATCTGATACTAAAAAGGCTTTGCATAATTACACCGATGTCATTTACTTTGCCGGACAATTCCACACCCAAAGTCACATTGTATGATCAAAGGGGGGCCATAAAGACCGTTTTATTAGTTATAATGGGTTTACAATTCTAAAGGATGTAATATCATCCGAGCTAATCTATTGGAGGGTAGAGGAGGAGTACACGGGGAAGGAAGGAGAGGAGAATGAGATGAGGAGAGCGGCGGGGGAGAGTGAGAAGGCGGGAGGAGGCAAGGAGAGAAAGGAGGAAGTGAGAGCGATCAACAGCAGTTGTTGACCGCTTCTACCCCCATCTCCAACCTCAACCATTTCTGCTTTTAGTGCCCATTCAACTCTTTTTTAACGTTTGTTTACCGAGCGATTGAACTGCCCTTCACACACTGAAGACACATCAGAGTCCCTCCATCAAACAGAAGTTTGATTTATATTATTGAACTCGGCCTCCTTGTTGTAAATAACCCCATCTCAGTCCAGTTCTCCGCCGTAATGTATTTCTAAGCGTCGGATAACGGCAAACAGAACTATTATCACTCCCCCCGTTTGGCTTATTTGAGGACAATGGGGATCGGAGAATGCTTAATCAATACGCGATAAGCCATACCTCAGCGCACCGCTGAGAGAAAACGACTGAAGTGTTGAGTAAACGCTGAAACACACACCGACCACCTTAGATTGATCCAGGGCGCCGGGAGAGAAAGGCCACATTAGTCATAAAAAATTAATAAAGGTGAAAAAAAACTGACAAATTCCATTAGCGTCTTTCCAGACATCTATTATGCCTTCCCACCCTTTTACGGATTAAAATCTTTTAACGGCGCTGGCTGGCATCACGACTGGAGGGCATCTGACGTCGGCCCCTATAACGAAGTCATTTCAATCCATCTTTCTTTTGGTGTTGCTCCTGAGCGGTATCGATCGTCGGATTAATTAAAAACTTTATCCTTCGCCTCTCACTGCGATACAAATCACTCGCAGTTCTGGATTTGTGTGTCTGGTTTCCATCTCAGTGAAACGCACAGAAACACACGTCTGCCTCTGCATGCAACTTGTTTAATGAATTAGAAACTTAACCTGCTAACCCTGATTAAAACCACCTGCTTTACCACCGACTCATTTCCATGGCAACTGTTCTAATTGCGAGTAAAAATACACGTTTGTAGCCTAGTACAGCAAACCTTGAAGTATAATAGTCTGTTTAATCATACTAAAGTTTTGGCCTAACCCTGATTAACCCCCCCCCCTCCTCCCCCGCACTCATTTAGCACAGTACACATTTCCATGGCAACGGACGTTATCGTAGTCTTTCGCCGTTCCGTGTGGCCATCCAAGTGAACGTCTCACCGTCAAACGCACACCCACAACCTCGGGAAAGGAACTGTCTTTTATTCTCTTACTCCCAATTTGACCCCTGCAAACTCCCCCGCCCCCCTCCTCCCCCCCAACACACAAACACACACACACACACTCTCCTCTCTAGCGCGCGGCTGCGCTAGCTTAGTAGCGGGTCAACCCCTGGGCCGCAGGCTGCCAGTTTGAATCATTCATGTCCATATTGCTTTCACAGGAAGCATTACCCGCCCCCCTGGCATGGCTGCCAAAGCAAAATATATAGGAGGTAATAATTGATAACGGCGGTCAAATGCAAATGCTTTTGCGTGGGCGTCCGTTTAAATCCTTCCAGCTCGTGAGCAGTTCATGTTTTTGGTCACTGGAATTGATCGATGATTTGTTCTGTAAATTGTTACTAAATTGTGTTCATGGATTACTTCCCTTTCTCTACTTCCTGATTGCCAAACAACAGGTGATTGCAAAGTAGTTGTTAGCCGTCAAGCAATCGATAGCCGAAGCTGTCCATGAGACTGCAGAAAAATAGCTTGTGCTTGTGTATGTGTGTCCGTTTGTGTGTATAGAGACGGACACACAGACACACACACAAGCAACAGTATGTAGGCTAAAGTACACGTAATCCCAAGAATCCCGGGGAGGTATGGAAGCTGTCGTCACGGCAACAGACAGGTGATGGTTCGGATGCCAGACTGTATATGCAATGGAAGGATCTGGAGAGAAGGGGGGGGGGGGGGGGGGGGGGGGGGAGGTAGAGTGAGGTGCATGGTGAGTGGAGGAGAGCGAAGGGCTGACGAAAGGGGGTGAAAGGTGTGTGTGTGTGTGTGTGTGTTGGGGGGGGGGGGATTAAAGAGAGCTAGAGAGGGACGCATGGAGATAGAGTGACGCGGGTGCAGACAGGGCGAGAGAGAAAGAGGTGGAAGGAGAGAGGGGGAGGGAGGGAGGGAGTGAGGGAGGGAAGGAGGGAAGAGAGACTGAGAGGTGGAGGGAGGGAGGGAGAAAGGCGTATGGAGAGGTGGAGGGATGGAGGGAGACCTACTGAGAGGGAGGGAGGGAGAGATACAGAGAGAGGTGGATGGGGGAGGGAAGGAGAGAGACAGAGAGAGAGGTGGAAGGAGGGAGAGAAAGAAAAAGGTGGAGGGAGGAGGGGAGGGGAGAGAGACAGAGAGTGAGAAGGACAGAGAGGTGGAGGGAGGCAGAGAGACAGTCAGAGAGAGAGAGGGAGGGAGGGAGAGAGAGAGAGGGAGAGAGAGACAGAGAGATTGGTGGAGGGAGGGGGAGAGACGAAGAAGGAGGGGGAGCGAGGCAGAGACAGACTGAGAGCATTTGAGGAGCGTAACAAAGTGGGAGAGGTTGAGTCAGAGACAGCTGCAGATGGATGGATGTGGGAGAGAAAGAGAGAGAGAGAGAGAGAGAGAGAGAGAGAGAGAGAGAGAGAGAGTTTGTGTGGAGGGGGGCGGGTCGACAGAGCGGGTGATGCATAGATAAGGGGGTGAAGGGTTGGGGGTGTTTAAGTGTGAAGTCTAAGATGCAAATCTTCCCTGGTTTTAAGGACGACACTCAGGGGCCTAATAGCTGCCGCTTAACAAGGTGACGGCGACCCACACTTCAGTGTGGCTAATGGACCCCCTGGCCCCCCCACCCCCAGCCCCCGCCCCCTGTATGCACTCCACACACACCGCCGCAGCGCAATCATATTCTTATTTCTCAACCGTCTCGGCCCCATCTCAGCCCTCCTCACCCCTCGTCACCCCCTCACCCCCTCACCTCAGGGCAGGTGGTGGATGACTGACAGTCTTAAGTCCTCATTAATCCACCTGCTCCATAATCAGGCAGGAATACAGAATGAGGGTGTGTGTGTATGTGTGTGTGTGTGTGTGTGTGTGTGTGTGTGTGTGTGTGTGTGTGTGTGTGTGTGAGGTGGTGGGTTTAAGCCATTTGTGTCTGAATCCCGTGTTCATGATGAACAAGCAGAGTTTGAGAACGCATCGTTTCTGCATTTCCTCCTGGTTTCCTACCTCCTCTCTCTTTTCTTTCATCTTCCCTTTATTCCTGCTCTTCCATCCTTCCATTTTTCCTTATTTCCTTTAATCCTTCCCTCCCTTTCTTCTCCTCCATCCTTCTTACTGTCTGTCCCTCCTTCGGTAGATTTTTTTTTTGCTTTTTTAGCTTTTATCCTTTCATTTTCATCTCTTCTGCTCTCGCCTTTTAAAGCCTTATGCGCTCGTACACGTTGAGAATTTCCACCACCGAATGAATGGCGGAAAAAAACGCTGTTTGAGCTAAAACGTATTTTGAAAAGCCCTCCTTCTTTTGGAATCAATGCGGTCTGAGATGACTTCTTCATGGTCGATCGAAACCGAATCCAACCGCCTCTTTCCTACTCAATGTTTCATCTCCTTCTCTTTGCAGTCTCCGCACCACTGTGCGAATGTGTCTCTAATCGGTCTTCTGATAGTGTGTATAGATTGGTTCAGCAACGACCGCACCGTCAAATATTTACACCAACACCTTTAACACCATGAATAATACAGACGTTTACCGTTACCCGCGGGCCAAAATCATTTCAAAGATGGATTTGAGAGATCTTCCCTACTCTTGTTGTTGCAACAACTTTCTTTGTCAGTATGATATTGCAGACAGTGTTAAGATAGGAGTTAACATTGAATAATATGTAATCCAAAGAAATACAAAGGAGGAGTGGAATGACGGCCTTAAATTCAAATGCTTGCTTGGCAAAAACAGTCCAGAAGCATCCAAATCAGCAATGAGACCAATGTTGAAGATTGGTCTCATTGCAGATCCGTTCGTGCCAGCTGAATCAACGAACAAAAACAAACAAAAAATGACATGCATGTTTGATCTGTCTTGCGTACTTCTGGGAATTGTAGTCTTTTCAAGAATTTTTTTTATTAAAAGAAGCCCAACCACTCTGATTTCCTTTGAGATAGTTCCAAAGATTGCACCTTGATGGAAGCGTAACCGTTAAACAAATAACATAGTATAAAACGTTTTCCCACACTATGAAACGTCTGACATTTTAGCTGTTATTTTGAAATGAGAACGCACTTTGTTGATGTATGATCTCTTTCACTTACTTACACACAAAACAAACAAACCAACCATGGCACTCTACTGGTTAAACGTTGAAAACAGCGTTAGTCTTAACACTGTTTAGTAGACTTAGTAGTCTTCTGTGAGCGGATGTAACGGCCTCATCGAAACAGTGAGAGGAAGATGCCCTGTGTGTACCAGGTGTCTAGTTCCTCTTTCTCAAGTTCCTCTTACTGTCCATCTATTATCAACGAACAAAGCCTTACAGGAAACAACACACATTGTCTATAACTTCCTTATCGGGGTGGAGGGATGGAATAATGTCAGTGACTTTTATTAATATGTTCTTTCGGGGCGACGATGCAGTCCTCATTGTTAACTGAACGTAAGTTCGAGATGGGAGAAATCATGAAGTCTTCGTTTTGCTGACCCCTCGTAGACGCCAACCCTCCTGCGGTCCAGTGAGTTATACAATGTTCAATGTGTGATAGATCTCCGGCTAACGGCAGAGACAGAGCAGGGAACCACCAGCGATATATATTAAATACAGTAGCGATATATCTGGTGTGCGCTAGACAGCCCATCGTTTTTTGATTGATTCACAGTGGTGATTCAAACGATAGACGCAGCGGAATTGCCTTGAACTTGGTTTTAATAATACTGTCATGCTTCTGCAGATAATCTGAGATAAGCTAGGATATGTGTGTCAGTGTGTGTTTCTGTCTGTCTGTCGGTCTGCGTATCTGTCTGTCTGTGTGTGTCGCTGTTCAAAGTCAATCCATGGCTTTTCCTGACTTCTTGCCCTGCAGACACACACACTCGCGCACACGCGCATGCGCGCACAGACACACACACACACACGCGACTATGTTTCTCTACCCCCTCAAACCCTCTCTGTCCCTTTGATCTTTTAAACTCAGCTTTGCTATATTTATTCTGTGTCCTCAGCATCACACTCTCTCTCTGTCTCTCTGCCCCTTTCTCTCTCTCTCTCTCTATCTCTCTCTCTCTCTCTCTCACTCACTCACTCACTCACTCACTCACTCACTCACTCACTCACTCACTCACTCACTCACTCACTCACTCACTCACTCACTCACACACACATGCATACTCGCACACATACACACTCGCACACATATACACTCATACACACACACACACAAACACACAAACAAACACAATTGCTAGATTGCATTTCATGTTCTTCTGATCCAGCCATCCAGGAGCTGGTCTTTGGAAGTGCAGTTTAGGCATTTTCATAAACCACCAACAACCAATCTGCTGCCACTGGTGTGTCATGCATTTCAACGCTCTGATTGGGTGTAGATCCGTCCTATTGCCTCCAGAGGCATTTCGGTCTGTGCCCATCGGTACCACACCTTGGAAATCTAAAATTAAGTGAAAATTCAAGACTTCTAAGCGTTTGTTTGCGAATCAGTACGGCAAAGTTCCGGCTAAGTGAAACACCCCGTTCCTCCAGATTTGAGCCCATCTCCCATCAGACCTTAAGATATTCATCTAAACACCTGAGGATTAATCCTCTCCACGTCGTTTTTTTTCCTTGTGCCTTCAGTCCCATTCTTTTCACAATAAAATCCCCCAAACACGCGCGTTGATAACACTTTCCCCTGATATCAAATCTCTTCACCGGGGGAGACGGAGCGAAGCAGATGGTGGGACGGCTTGCCCAAAACAAACCCAAACAACTCCGTGAATACGATGCCTCGCTTCTGAGTTCCGTCCAAATATGATTCATTCGATTTCTGGGTGTGTTTATGATCGACTTCTGCCGTTTATAGTAGAGCTGTCAAGCGATTAAAATATTTAATCGTGATTAATCGTATTAATGTCATAGTTAACTCGCGATTAATCGCAATTTTTTTTTCTATGCTAAATATCCCTTGATTTTTTTGTCACATAATTCTTCTCATTTTAATTATCTTATCAACATGGTGAAGTGCATCGGCTTGCCTTGTGCAAATGATTTTTTATTGATAACAACATTGGCATATACTGATCAAAACAGGACGATACAAAAAAAGAGCCTATAGTGCAATTAAACGACTGCTTTGAACGAATGTAATTTGAACATAGCAGTCAGGCTACTGCTTCTTTGTTTTGAGCCAAAGATTATTATTATTATTATTATTTTTTTTGATAAAATAATTGCGTTAATCGCGCGATACAATTTTTAACGCCGTTAAAATTAGTTTGCGTTAACGTCGTTAATAACGCGTTTAACTGACAGCTCTAGAGAGAGAGAGAGAGAGAGGGAGAGAGAGAGAGAGAGAGGGAGAGGGAGAGAGAGAGAGAGAGAGAGAGAGATGATACATGCATTTAGATAGAGAGGGTGGGAGAGAGGAGGAGAGAGTGATAGAGAGCTAGGGAGAGAGAAAGAGTTAGATAGATAGAGAAATAGAGATGGAAAGGGATATAGATAGATGGATGGATAGAGATAGATATGGAGACAGAGCTAGAGAGAGAGATGTATAGATATGGATGAATAGAGAATTCAGATAAAGTGAGAGAGGGAGAGGCAGAGAAAGAAGGAGAGAGTCGTTTGACACAAGCTTGGGAGATGTGTCATTTCATCTCAGCCCCATAATACACTCACTCTCCATAATGGCAGATGTGGTGTCATGAACCCCCCCCCCAAAAAAGCACTAGACTTGAAGCATATCCTCAAACCTTGTTCTGCTCTGTAAACTCTTTACAAGCTGAAATCTCTCAAATCGTTTTCTGAAGTGCTGACTGCAGTCAACATTTCGTTTCGGGGACAAAGTGACATCGGCTATGAATTATTTGTCGCGTTGTCCCGACTGAGCCACTTGACGTGCTTGAGGAGGTGTGATGTCATCTGAAGATATGATCATATGATGTACTTTACACGGTATGAGGTACGTGGTTTGATGTCACGTGACGTCTCAAGTATCAATGACCTGATCTGATTTCAGTCTGATGTCCTGTGATGGCATGTCACTTCACTTGGCGACGTTCGATGCCATGCTACACAAGCAACTACCACAACGCAAAAATATATCATATATTTATATTTTATGTTTATGCATGTAACTTTTCAAATCATATTTAGAGCCTGCGTTGATTTCTCGTAACAAGACCATAGTTAGGTGAAAAGGTTTTTTGTCAGAGCAATTTCTTAAAGTGTCACTGGCATTTCCTCTATTCAACGCTTTTATTTGCTTCACAACTCTGACAATTCTATGATGTCAGTGAGTTTAATTCTGAGTCCAATTCAGAGTCCAACCAAAAACACACACAGCTGTCCTAAACCCAACCGTGAACCTAAATACAAACACATACACATAGACACTCATACACACACCGGTCTCCTAGCCTTAACCCTAAACCTAAATACACACACACACACACAGACACACAAGGGGCCGCCTGGGACAGAATTCATACTTGGTCTTAGACACACTATTATAATCTCGCATATACACCAGTATACTCATACACCAGTGGAGAATCGTGAGTACTACAGCCGGGCCTTGACCTAAGCCCTAACTGCTGAGAAAAGAAATCATCGCGGAAAAAAAATCCTTTAATTAACGATGACAAGGATGTAGCCTAAACAAATAGCCCATAACATCAATAACATTCTCCGCAACAAGAAACATACTCTAATGAAAAATCTGGAAACATAAAATGAGGTCAGGCTTGAAATGTAATTCTTGCATTTAACCTGTAGGGGTCTGTATGTGGGTTTTGCACCGCCCAGGTAATATAAGGCCAGGTTTGTGTTAGTCAGACACTGAATGTCAAGGGAAGAGGCGGAGGCCGTCGCTTGCAGGTGTGCCGCAGAATCTTGATGTCGGTGGGCTGACTTTGTCCGATTTGTAAGGCTGACAAATCCGTGGCTGACCCAAGTGGATGACTTGTCAGTTGTAAAAAGTAGACAACTCCAGCCTCCTTCTTACAGCCTGTCATCCATTGATATCTCTGATCATTTTTGGTTTTGAAATGCCTTTCCACTGTCTTAACCTTTTCTTTTAATTCCAGTTCTAGAGTTGGTCTTCCGTTTTTATTAAAGGTTGGGCATGGGATTTGCGAAACGCCAGCAGATTTTGAAAATACCCAACTCAAATGGTCCTACCCCCTCTCCTTCAACGCTCACTCTGACTCCGACTCCACCCATTCCAAGTACATGGACGCGCAATCATGCACGAGTGAGCCATTAGCTAGTCAGCTAGCTCCAGTAGTAGGGATGAGCCGATAGTCGATTCTATCGACTATCGACGATGGATTCCATTGTCGATCGTTTCAAGTTGCCGATAAAAAGGCGATAATTTGTTTTTAATAATTAATTTTGTAATTATCATTATTTTATTTTTTGGGGAAAAACAGCGTTGTGGTAGCTATTTTTACAACTTAAAAAGCCCCCCCCGCAAATTGAAATTAACTGGCGCATGTGGAAAACCTACTATGTAGCGCTGACCTGCCGTATTCACTCACTGCTGCGAGAGGAGAGGGGAAGGGCTCGAAACCTACCGGTCGGCTCGCACGACGAAATGATATCACACCCCGCTGCACCATTTCCGGGTTACAGCTGTGGTACATGAGCTGTGTTCGAAATCGTTCCCTATTCACTCACTCACTATTCCCTATAGTGTTCATGATATAGTGCACTACATAGGGAATGAACAAACGAGAATTCGGACACTACGCTGAACATTTCTAAACGTCATTTGCGTTAGTAAATGCCCCGGGTATTTGTGTGACGCAGACAGATGCGCCCACATCATGTAGTCAAACCGGGCACTCCCGAGGAAAGCTGGAGGTTGTATCGATGTTGAATGTTACATTTCCTTGAACAAGGTTTTTCTTATTCATTTTGAATGTTAAATTTTCTATGTTAAATCCCAAATAAATTGTTGACATTTCTAAACAAAAGCCGGAGACTCCATCACTGAATGTATTCGTTTTCGCGGTTATTCAGCTTCTTCTCCTACGTAAAAACGCGACCGCATTGCATTGTGGTATACGGGAGTTACACGTAGGAAACATCATATATGTACACTCAAATTTTGGTATTTTAAGTGCACCATATAGTGCATGAAATTAACCTGTGAGAATTCTAACAACACTACAAAATGGCGAGCACCCTATATAGTGCACTATATCCGTGATAGGGAACGATTTCGAACACAGCTACCAGCTGTGTGTCATCAGCGTGTGTCATTATGACAGCGCCGCCGGCACCGACGTATCGAAACTTAAATCAGCGGAGGCTCTCGCTGGTACAAGTTGAAGACCATCGTTATCGTTTTTAAGAAAAAAATTGAAAAATAAAACCGAGATTTTTTTCAAATTGATAAATCATTATAAATAATAATTATTATAAAATTATTATAAAGTTAGCCCCCCCGATTGAATCGACTATCGGCGATCGCTAGGGGGGCGCTATCAGACGATGGAAGCTTGTAGACGATTGCCCAACCCTATCCAGTAGCTACCGCAGGATAACCTCAAACAGAAGCTTGCTTTGGGTCACGAGCTTTGAGTACGTGCACGAAGGGGTCGCGCGGGAAGCGGGGGAGGGGGAGGGAGAGTGCAGCACGACCGTTTGATTGACGTACTTATTGTCCAATGCCACTCGGTGGGTCTGGATATCATTGGCTGGAGTTTTTCGAGCCCTGCCCGTTCCACAGATGATTGACTTGTTTAATTGTCATGTCAGTACTTCTAACTCAGTGGCTGTAAGTGGGTTATGATTTCAAGTAATTTTGCAAAAATGGCCAACTTGAGAATTCCATACCCAACCTTTAATTTAAGCTTTTCTGTGAAAGGCCGCCTTGAAAAAGGCGATGGTATCAAGCTAGACACAACGTTGCTCTAGTCTTCCGCCATCGCTCTCACCACTCTGCCCCGCCTGCTGTTCGGACTTCACGAAGGCCTACGATCTTTTGTTTTTGTCCCGCCCACTGAAAATCAAACAGTGATTGGTCAATTTTACCATCACTCTGCAAACCAAAACACGTAGCTTGGCCTTCCCCGAGATTTGTGAAGTCCTAACCAATTAATGAGCAAGCTAACCGGGCTTCGATAGAGACAGACTATTCTGATTGGATAACATGTTTCAGGACAGTAACCCTTTCATTGCTGATGTGAACTTGACAGTAAACTTAACTTTAGAACATAGATGAGAGAAAATGTATTTAATGTATTGTATCAAATTAAATTAGTTAAAGGTCCCATGACATGAAAATCTCAATTTATGAGGTTTTCTAACATAAATATGAGTTCCCCTAGCCTGCCTATGGTCCCCCAGTGGCTAAAACTTGCGTTTGGTGTAAAACGAGCACTAGCTGTTCTGGTCGCCTTTGAAAAAACGGAGGCTCAAGCGCGCTGATTTGGAAATCTGTGCTCATGACGTCATGAGGAATCTCAGCTCCTCCCCTTACTCTGCCTGGCCCGCCCAGAGACGTTGGCCCGCCAATGAGACTCGACCGTGCGAGCGCCACATGTGTGTGTGTGAATACGCACACTGTAACGCAAGTGTTTCTCGTCGGTTCTTTGACGTGTCTTGTATTTCCACAACGAGACTGTCGTGGGGGTTATCTGAGCCATGGTTGAGAAGGAATTGGGGGAAAGGAACTTTGGTTTGACTCGCTGAAGTAGGCCTACATGAACTGCGACATGCCGCCGGTTGCCGCGAGGCACCATCGCCCGGCAGCGGGCAGCAGGCAGCAGGCAGCGCGCGGTTCAGTCGACTTCAGGTTGATGTGAAAGTGGAAGAACCAGAGACGTCGCAGAACCCGACAAAGTCGTTTGTGATTCATAATATCGTCTGGAGGCGCACACAATATGTTATATGATATAGATATCTATGTATTATATGATATTATTTAGATATAGAGCTCCAGAGCCTCCAGGACTGTAACGCAAGTGTTGTACACTTCCTTGTTATTTGGATAACCGTTCTGCTGTTGATGTGATGGCGCATCACGTCGGACTCTCGTCTCTGGTATTTCTGCAACGAGACTCGTATTGGGGGTTATCTCAGCCAAGGTTGAGAATGAATTGGGGGGAAGGAACTTTGGCTTTGACTCCCTCAAGACCATGAACCACGACAAGGAGGAGAAAGGGATCTTTGCCGGGCAGCGCTTATGCACCTCCGCCTCCGGCGGTGGTCCCTCAGCGGGGCTCAAGCGGGAGACATTCGCCGCCAACAATCCCTTTCTCCTCCATGTCGTGGTTCATGTTCTTGAGGGAGTCAAAGCCAAAGTTCCTTCCCCCCAATTCATTCATTCGTGTTATGCGCCATCACACCAACAGCAGAACGGTTATCCAAATAACAAGGAAGTGTACAACACTTGCGTTACAGTCCTGGAGCTCTATATCTAAATAATATCATGTAATACATAGATATCTATATCATATAACATATTGTGTGCGCCTCCAGACGATATTATGAATCACAAACGACTTTGTCGGGTTCTGCGACGTCTCTGGTTCTTCCACTTTCACATCAACCTGAAGTCGACTGAACCGCGCGCTGCCGGCTGCCCGCTGCCGGGCGATGGTGCCTCGCGGCAACCGGCGGCATGTCGCAGTTCATGTACTTCAGCGAGTCAAACCAAAGTTCCTTTCCCCCAATTCCTTCTCAACCATGGCTCAGATAACCCCCACGACAGTCTCGTTGTGGAAATACAAGACAAGTCAAAGAACCAACAAGAAACACTTGCGTTACAGTGTGTGTATTCACATTGATGTGGACGTTGAAGAACCAGGAACGTCGGAGAACCCAACGCGGTCGTTTGAGATTCATAATATCGGCTCACACAGCTTTTGGCCGTGATAATATATATTATATGATATAGATATCTGTGTAGGCTATATGATAATATTTAGATATAGAGCTCCAGGACTCCCGTGTGTTCTAGAATATTTACAGAACACGGCTAAAGGGTGTGCGCCTCGCCATTGCAATACATCCACTGTAAACAGAGCGCATGGTGGCCGCAAGCTGCTCAGGGCCACACCCCCACCCTCCTCCTTGACACGCCCACCGAAACAGCGCATTTGGGGGAAGCTCAATGTGCGACTGGCTCGGAGTGGCTGTAACTCTGCACCACGGCTGAATTTAGGGAACGTCTTTGAATACTGTGTTAGTTGCCCACTAATACCTATATTAAAGAATACATAAAATAGCATGTCATGGGACCTTTAAAAAATAAAATAATATATACATGTATTATTTAATACAAATGTTCTGGTTCAGAAATTTGTAAGGCCTTCTCTGAAGGCGTAGAAGGCCCTGAGGGTTCCCCTCTGTCATACACACTATTATACTCCTTTTATATTAATGTACGAGAGTGTATAGTAGTGTATGTGAGAGAGTATAGTAGTGTATGTGAGAGAGAATAGTAGTGTATGTGAGAGAGTATAGTAGTGTGTGAGAGAGCATATACAGTAGTAGTATATGTGTGAGAGAATAGTAGTGTATGTGAGAGAGTATAGTAGTGTATGTGAGAGAGTATAGTTGTTTATGCAAGAGAATATAGTAGTTTTTTTGGCTCTTTTTAGGGATCATTTGGAACAGCTCACCAACAAGAGCAGGCTTGTTTGGCTCCCAAACGGCTCTTCATATTACCACTTATACCTTTTATAATTCAGCCAAATGTAGCCCGGAGTTCTTCATATAATTCTGCCTAGGCAAACTTTATATATATATATTATATATATATATATTTATACAACGGGTGGCTTGAATCCAGCGATCTGATTGGTTCCTAACTGTTGTATAATGAGCGTATACACAACTGCTATGACGCCCAATCATTTTGTGAAAGTTTGCATATCACTCCGCGCCTGGAAGTAGAAACAGTTACAAAGTAAAAAATATGTTGAATGATGGAGAGGGTGTAAATGTTGTTACTCTGGGAGGGAGCAAGGCGATGGAGAGACTAACGAAAGCTTAGGCACACGGCGAGTGAAATGCTCCATAGGATAAATTGCCGGCGAACCGCTCTATCGGAGCCTTCTCTCGGAGGGACGCTAAAGTGTGTTGCATAGCGACCGTCGTGCATTTTGAAGGCAGCCAGGAGGGACTACTTTTTTGTATTCTTTAATAAAACGTCTACTTTGACTTTCTTGGTTTATTTTTAATTGTAGTGTGTCTATGACTTTCGTTTTGCCATAATAGTAACCATTGTATAAAAGCAATAGATGACTTCAGTCAGTGGTATATGCTCATTATACCACTGTGAAGGGGGTCGCCGGCCCTCCGCTGCGCGTCGGGGCCGGACAACGCCCCTTAACAGTTGTATAATGAGCACATACCACAGCCTGTCGTGATCTATTGCTTAAATATATATATAAAATAAAATAAAATAAACGGCTCGCGGTAGGGAGCCGACTACCAGGTTCACTTAAAAGAGCTGGCTCTTTAAACCGGCTCGTTCGCGACCAACACATCACTAGTTCGCATGATCGCCTGAGTTTGAGAGAGGCTTCCTCGTGTGACCACCAATTCATTCTAAATCTTGGCCAGTCTGTACGTGTTGTGGAAGTACCAGAGTTGTCAGAAAAACCGACGCAGTCGTTTAGGATTCATAATATCATTGAGCTTCCCCGCTAATGCCCGCCCCCATCACCCAAACCCTGTGACGCTACAATATTATATTATAAAGATATCTATACATTATATTATCTTCTATTATTTAGATATAAACCTCCTGGACTCGCGCCGGAGCTCCCAGAGGTTTCTAGACTTGAATATTTTATAGAATGGGTGATATAATGAATCCTAAACGACTGCGTTGTTTTTTCTGACGTCTCTGGTACTTCAACTACACGTAGAGACCGGCCATGGTTGAGAATGAATTGGCGGTCACAAGATGAAGCCTCTCTCAAACTCAGGCAGCCACGCAAACAAGTGACCAAATCATTTTTTGGTGCGAACGCAGCATAACAACATCGCTGGAGATTCAAGAGTGAAATGACAGCGCAGTATTTTGAGCGCCAGAAGCTACTGCCTCTTCTGTCAGCCAATCAGGAACTGATGAATCAAACTCACTTACACACACTACTATACTCTCAAACACAATACTATTCTCTCTCACACACACAACTATATTCTCTTGCATAAACAACTATACTCTCTCAATTGCTCTACTATACTCTCTCACATACACTACTATACTCTCTCACATACACTACTATACTCTCTCACATACACTACTATACTATCTCACATACACTACTATACTCTCTCACATACACTACTATACTATCTCACATACACGACTAAACACTCTCATACATACATGTCAAAGGAGTATAATAGTGTGTGTGTATGAGTATAGTAGTGTATATGCAAGATTATAATAGTGTGTGTAAGAACAAGTATGAATTCTGTCCCAGGCGGCCCCTCATACACACACACACACACACACACACACACACACACACACACACACACACACACACACACACACACACACACACACACACACACACACACACACACACACACACACACACACACACACACACACACACACACACCACACACACACACACAGCTCTCTTAAACCTAACCCTATACCTAAATACTCAAACACAGACAGTCACACACACATAGCTCCCATGCCGTCTACACCTAAATACACACCCATGCACACATTAACACACACACAGACACAAACACAAACACACATAGCTCTCCTGCTGTCTAGACTTAAATACACACATACAAACACACAACTCTCCTGTTGGCTAAACTATATACATACCTATATACACACCCACACACACCACGCACACATACATACATACATACATACATACAGGGACAGGTGCGTTTGTTAGTATGTGTCTTTCTCTGTTTGTGTCTCATTCTCATACATACAAACAAAGTGTTTGTCCATGCAGTGAGAAACATTTGAATATGTGTATTATGGTCAATTATTGTGGTCTGTAATAGTTTGCATTTTGAGTTTATGTGAGTTTAGGTTGCTCTTGGTTAGATATCATGAGAAAAGCTTATTTAGTTAATGTCAGTTACTGATTCACTGGGTCAAAGCTTCAGTACACACATTTACACAAGCACATGCATGCACACTAACAAACACGCATGCGCGCACACACACACAAATGCACGCATACACATGCACACACACACACACACACACACACACACACACACACACACACAAGCGCGCACATTGACATACACACACATAAATACAAACACATATGCTAAT